>NW_021361818.1:271593-280351 GCF_001605985.2 Dendrobium catenatum | reverse complement strand
GAAATGAGTAGTTTTTTTCTACTTTTTGTTCTATTTATATTCATTTTGACTTGTATCAGAAACTATTGTTATTTTGATGCATTGATTATTTGATCTTCTATTAATGAATTGGTATATATATATATATATATATTGGTATTATGATAAATGCTTTCGCACTCCCCCCCACCCTTCCCCCCTCCCTTGAGTGTGTCATAAGGCTTAGACTAACATCAAACCACTTTCAATTGCCATATTTACAAAGAAAATTTTAGGAAATTAATAATATAATCAAATTCTAAAAACAACTTTAATAAAATAACTCATAAATATTGAATATCTTTATGGGACTCTCCAAAGCTCTGTTAGGCCGGCCCACGAGGGGCCGGCTGGACCGGTCCTTATGTATGGCCGGCGGAACCAGCAAAATAGAGGGGGGCGTAACCCCTTGTGGGTCCAAATTTGATTTAAATCCAATGTTGGAGGGAAATTTTAAATTAGTAGGGTGCTCAGGGAATTTGTATCCCTCCTTTAGCTTTAATTAGGAATGAATGATAGAATTAGAGCTTCATCTTGAGATTAGGATAAATTTTGAGATCTAGGATTTGTTTTGGGCTCTAAGCTTTTGCTAGAGATTGTGGAGAGTTTTCCTTCCTCTCAAATTGAGGGAAATTGTATCTTGCTTTGTGTTCTTGTCTGTTATTTGAATCAAAGTTTTTTCCTTGGTATTTCTTCCTCATCCTACAAGAGTTCTCGCATTGCTTTTGCTGATTTTTATTGAAATCAACCCTTTTACTCACTGTTTTTGCCGATTATTGGTAGGATTGTTTGCGAACTCAAGTATTACCCGTGTGGTTACTTGCGAACTCAAGTACTTCCATTGGGGTAACCCGAAGGTGAGAAAGCTGAAGATGTCCATCTTTGAGGGCGAGGATGGCCATGGCCGGATCTACAAGATGGAACGTTATTTTTCCGTCAACGGGCTAATAGAGGAAGAGAAGCTAACGGCAGCAGAACTATGCTTGGAGGGAAAGGCACTGGCTTGGTACTAGTGGTGGGACATGAGGCAGCCCATCAGGAGCTTGAGAGAGTTCAATGAGTGATTATTGGAGCGTTTCCGAACCAGTAGAGGAGGAGACTTCTATGAGCAATTCTTTGCCTTGATGCAGGAAGGGACAGTGGCGGAGTACCGTAATCGGTTTGAGTACCTAGCGAGCAGGTTTGATCGTCTATCTGAGACCGTGCTTGAAGGGAACTTCATGAAGGGGCTCAAATCAGAAATCAAAGCAGCTGTTAGAGTGATGAGACCGCACGACTTGGGTGAGGCCATGGAGTTGGCTCAACTGGTAGAGGACCAAAAGCATTTAGAGAAGGGGGCTCGAGGCAGTAGTTCCGGGGGATCCTACAGGATGACGACTACTTTCCTAGCTCCCAAAGGAGCTTCAACGGGGGGTTCACGAGAGGCACCAAAGGAGAGGAATGGAGGAGGGGGGACTGGAGGAAATTTTAAGAAGCTGGCTGAGAAAGAGATCCAAGAGAAACGGGCTAAGAGGTTGTGTTTCAGGTTCGATGAGAAGTACATGCCACGGCATCGGTGTAAGGACCGAACTCTTCAGGTTCTCACCGTCTACGATGATGAGGAAACTAAGGGAGGTGAGAGCGGGATAGAGGAGGAAGAAGAGAAGTTACATCTGGATGTAGCTGAAGTCTCTCTAAACTCTGTGGTGGGATTCATACCAAATCACACCATGAAGGTGAGGGGGGAAATCGGGGACCGGGAGGTAGTGGTGTTGATCGATAGTGGGGTCACCCACAATTTCATCTCTAACCAGATCGTCAATCTGTTGGGGGTGAAATTAGTGGACACAGGAGGATATGGAGTGATGATGGGCACGAGGAAGGTGGAAATGGGGAGAGGAGTGAGCATGCAATCCTTCTTAAGGATGGGGTGTCACCGATTAGTGTTCGACCTTATCGCTACCCCCATATTCAAAAAGATGAAATTGAGAAGCTGATTAGGGAGATGTTGGAGGCAGGGATCGTTAGACCTAGTGTGAGTCCTTTCTCCAGCCCAGTCTTACTAATAAAAAAAAAAAGATGGGAGCTGGAGGTTTTACATGAATTACATGGCTTTGAACAAGGAGACAGTTCCGGATAAGTTCCTCATTCCGGTGATAGACAAGTTATTAGATGAGCTGCACGGAGCAGTAGTTTTTTCCAAGATGGACCTGAAGTCAGGCTACAACCAAATCAGAATGAAAGAGGATATTCAGAAGACGGCTTTCAGAATGCACAAGGGGCATTATGAGTTCTTAGTGATGCCATTTGGGCTCACTAACGCCCCTGCGACTTTTCAGTCTCTGATGAACAGGGTGTTCCGGGAGCATCTCAGGAAGTTTGTGCTAGTCTTTTTTTATAATATTTTGGTGTACAGCCAAACAGAGGAAGAGCATTTGGAGCACTTGAAGGAGGTTCTCAAGATTCTACAGGCACATCAACTGAAAGCTAACCTAAAGAAGTGCAGCTTCGCCCAGTCTAGGGTGGAATATTTGGGACATGTAGTGTCTCAAGAGGGAGTGGCAGCTAACCAGTCAAAGATTAAGGCAATGCAGAAATGGCTCATGACTAGGAACATAAGGGAGTTGAGGGGTT
This sequence comes from Dendrobium catenatum, assembly GCF_001605985.2. NCBI lineage: Eukaryota > Viridiplantae > Streptophyta > Magnoliopsida > Asparagales > Orchidaceae > Dendrobium > Dendrobium catenatum. The sequence continues at coordinate 277,720 of NW_021361818.1, read as the reverse complement.
TCCTAGGACTGACTGGTTACTACAGGAGGTTTGTGAAGAGGTACAGTCCCATCGCTTGGTCGTTGACTGAGCAACTGAAGAAGGACAATTTTTTGGGGAGAGGCGGTGACAAAGGCTTATGAAAGGTTGAAGACGGACATGACGACAGTCCCAGTGTTAGCTCTTCCAGATTTCAGCCAGATCTTTATAGTGGAGATCGATGCATCAGGGTATGGCTTGGGAGCAGTGTTGATGCAGAATCACAAGCCTATAGCTTATTTCAGTTAGGTGCTATCGACCAGGGCTCGATTGAAGTCAATGTACAAGAGAGAGCTGATGGTCGTCGTCTTAGCCATTCAGAAATGGCGGCCCTTATCTTTTCGGTAGGCATTTCATTGTTCATACGGATCAGCGGAGTTTGAAATACTTGTTAGAACAAAGGATGGTGATCGAGGAGCACCAGAGGTGGCTGTCCAAGCTTTTGGGCTATAATTTTGAGATCCAGTATCAGCCATGGGTGAAAAATAAGGCGGCTGACGCCTTATCAGATGTGTTGGGGAACTTCAGGAGTTGGCAGAGTTTCAGTACCACTGATGGTTGACTGGGGAGCCACAAGGAAGAAAGCATGTAGAACGAGGAGCTGAAGAAGATCAAAGAAGATTTAAAGAAGGATAGTATTAGTCATTCGGGGTACTATTTGAAGGGAGAGAGGTTCTTGCATCATGGGAGGTATGTGATACCACGAACATCAGTACACATTCCTCGCTTATTATAGGAATTTCACGGCAGTGCAGTTGGGGGACATTCAAGAGTACAGAAGACATATAGTAGGCTAGCATCAAAGCTCTACTTGAAGGGGATGCATAGGGATGTGGATGAGATGGTGGCAAGGTGTAAGGTGTGCCAGAGAAATAAATACATGGCAATGGCACCAGGAGGGTTACTCCAACCATTGGCACTTCCAAACAGAGTAAGGGAGGAAGGGAGGAAGTGTCCATGGACTTCATCGACGGCCTACCCCGCTCAGAGAGATTTACGGTCATTTTGGTGGTGGTGGACCGACTTAGTAAGTATGCACATTTCATCCTCCTACAACATCCGTACACCGCAGCATCAGTGGCAGCAGCATTTACCAGGGAAGTGGTTAGATTACACTGGATTCCAAAATCAATTGTGTCTGATAGAGACAAAATGTTCCTTAGTCAGTTTTGGAGGGAACTTTTCATAATGCAGGGCACTGTTCTCAAGAGAAGTACCGCCTACCATCCACAGACAGACGGACAGACAGAGGTGGTGAATCGGAGATTGGAGACATATTTGAGGTGTTTTCCTTCTGAAACACCATGGAAGTGGGCTAAATGGTTATCATGGACGGAGTATTGGTATAATACTTCGTACCATTCTGCATCCCAAATGACCCCTTTCAAAGTACAATATGGAAGAGACCCCCACACTTAGTGCATTATGGAAGGGGAAACACACCGGTCTCTTCAGTTGAACAGTACCTAGAGGAGAGATATCAGGTGTTGGAGGAATTAAAGAAACATCTGGAATTGGCACAACAAATCATGAAGAAGCGAGCAGATACACAATATGAAGTGGGGGAGAAGGTGTTCTTGATGCTAAGGCCCTACAAGCAGAAATCAGTGGCTAACAAGAGGAATGAGAAATTGGTCCCGATGTACTTTGGTCCCTATGAGATCTTGGGGAAGATTGGAGCAGTGGCGTATCGTCTGAAGTTACCCTCCTCCGCTACTATACACCCGGTGTTCCATGTGTCACAGTTGAGGAGAACGCTAGGGGAGCATGCAGTTAATGGTAAGTTACTAGCATCATTGACAAAGGATTTGGAGGTGGTCATGGAACCCGTGGAGCTGGAAGGGGTAAGACTTGATAAAAGGGGAAAGAAAGAGGTGCTGGTCAAATGGAAGGATCTCCCCGACTATGAGGCTACCTGAGAGCCCTATGAGATTGTGAAGCAGCAGTTCCCTTACTTTCACCTTGAGGACAAGATGAGTTTTTGGAAGGGGAGTACTGTTAGACCGGCCAAGGAGGGGCCGGCTGGACCGGTCCAACAGTCCTTGTGTATGGCTGACTTAACCAGCAAAACAGAGGGGGGCGGAACCCCTTGTGGGCCCCAATTTGATTTAAATCCAATGTTGGGAGGAAAATTTTGAATTAGAAGGGTGTTTAAGGAATTTGTATCCCTCCTTTAGCTTTAATTAGGGATGAATGATAGAATTAGGGCTTCATCTTGAGATTGGGAGAAATTTTGAGATCTAGGGTTTGTTTTGGGCTCTAAGCTTTTGCTAGAGATTGTGGAGAGTTTTCCTTCCTCTCGAATTAAGGGAAATTGTATCTTGCTTTGTGTTCTTGTTTGTTATTTGAATCAAAGTTTTTCCTTGGCGTTTCTTCCTCATCCTACAAGAGTTCTCGCAATGCTTTAGCTGATTTTTATTGAACTCAGCCCTTTTGCTCACTGTTTTTGCCGATTATTGGTAGGATTGCTTGCGAACTCAAGTATTGCCCATGTGGTTACTTGCGAACTCAAGTACTTCCTATCAAGCTCCCACTTTCCACCCCTCTGGTGATCTTACTACAATGGTCGACCCTAAGTTTGGGTAACATGTTTTCATTTCATAAGATAAAAATTAAGCTCCACAAATTATCAATCATTTATTTATTTGTGACGATGACATTGAAATTACCTGGCATTTATATCCATGCTTCTGTCTGACTGATTTGAGATATTAGAACTGTGATCCGCATCTACAGCCCAGCTGCTGAACCATGTAATGGCATAGAAATCCTGCTTGGTTATGCCATGATCTAGAAAAAGCCTTCTATCTGTGACATAAAATCAGAAACATTGATCAAGCATATTAGCATGAACAATATAGCCTGAATCAGTCGAATGTGTTGTTTAAGAACAAAGAGTAATTAGCAAGCCAGTCAATATGCAGAAGTTCATATATGTATATATTTGGGAAAATCAATGCAAAATGATGAATATATTGGAGGGATTATATGGTGAAAGTAATTCAGTTCTAACCCCAAAATTTTTTTTAAAAATGTGGCTAATTTTTTTCACAATAAAACAATAGAAACTTAAGGCAAATAAATTGAGGGTTCAGTATAATATCTGCCAATCAACAAAAATAGGAAAGCAGTTTCATACAAATCACATAAGAAGGAAAAGAGTATAACTGCCTACTTGATTAAAAATAATTGTTCCCAATTTAATTTAACTTTGCAAACGTTTCAACTAATAGACAAAATCAGACTTCTTATTGAAAAATAACAATGATCAATAAAGAAAATTGAGCAAGCCATCCATTCGGGAAAAATAAAATACTTTTGCTCACAATAGTAAGTCAAAAAATGTTCAAAGAGGCTGATGAAGCTAAACATTTCATTCAGATAGCTTAGCAAACGAATGAACAATCATTAGGACACTTTAAAGAACATTCAGACCAAAATAACATTCACAAAGTAAAAAATTATACTGTGAAATAGTTATGCATGACAAACATACTGAACTAGATAATGCTTTAGCAAAATACTAAGGCATGGATTACTACTCGAATAATGCTTCCACTGGCAAATATGGTGGCAGCAGGTAGCCAGAGCAATGCCTTGAAGATGGCAACTACTTGAAAAAGCTTTCTTGCTTCTATCGGTTTTCTGAGGGTGACAGCAATTTATAGTCAAATCTGCAGCAAATATGAAGAAACTGCTTAATAATTCTAGCTATTACACGAAAACCAACAGTACAAAAAGAATAAACTAGAAAAACAAATTGTACAAGGTAACTCTATATTAATTTATTTCCATGGCATAAAAATAATCACCTGTTGCATTACCGCATAGATGTTTTCCAACTGCTAGGTATGATTGACCATTTAAAGATTCTACTGCATGCAAGTTCAAATCTTCAACTGCAATAAAAAAGAAAACTCGTTAAAGAAATATTACTGAATAACACATAGATCATATAGAAAGAAATATACAACTTTTCAGCGATATAAAATTCAAACAAAAGCAGGTACTAAGCCTAGTTTAATATGAATCATCCGCATTGCAGGTTTTAACCCACCATTTCAACTACTAGATACCATATTAATCACAGTTTGTTGTGATTGTGTTAGACCGGTCCAGCTGGTCCGCACGGGACCGGCGTTTCGCAATAGAGTTAGGACCTCTGCCTGTGGAGATCGGGCGGTCCGGGCAGTCCGAAGACCCAATCGGAGCCGTTTAGGAATGAATTTTAGGGTTTTGAGCGGGAAATTTGAATGTAGGGACTGTTTGCGATTTCCTTTTGATTTGTATGCATTAAATAGTTGGTTTTCCTAAGCTTAGGGCATCTTGAATTTGTCTGAAATTTGAGATCTCTTAGATTTAGGTTTTCTTTGGGCTCTAGCGGCGTCTAGAGATTTGGGAGAGATCGATCCTAGAGGATCAAGTGTATCTTGCTATTTTCTGTTTTGCTTTCAACAAGTAATACAAATTATCTACTGTTTTGTGATTTTGATCGGATTTTTGAGAAGAATTCTCGCTGTTTTTAGAAGATTGGTAGGAAATACTTGTGATCTACAAGTGTTTCCTATCAAATTGGTCTCAGAGCACGTCGGTCAAAGGGGAATCAATGGCCGGAAGGAAAGTGAAAGTTTTTTAGGGAGAACTTGGGCAACTCAAAGCAGATTTTGAGGAAAAGATGGCTGATTTTCAAAGTCAGATTGCATCCGTAAATGAAAAATGGAGGAAACGTTCACAGTGGTGGAAGACACATTGAAGAAATTGCTTGAAGCCAAAACCAAACTGATGACATCAGAAGCAAAAGAAACTGCCGGCGGCCATGGAAGAGATGGGAACCCTAACACGTCTAGGGGAAGGGAAAAGCCAGAAGTGGAGATCCTTGAGGGAGAAGACGGAATGCTTCCTCTAGAACCACTTTCTAGAGAGGAGATGAGCATTGGCTATGCAAGAAGGGATGTTGAATTTGTAAGGAGAGGAGATGATTTCGATTGTCAGGGTGCTAATTTTGAAAGAAGAAGAGGGGATTTTGATGAATGGTTTGGGTATGATCATCGGAAGGAAGATCATGACAATTGGGGATCGAAGAATAAGAGGTTATGGAGAATTTAGGGGAAATGGGTGTGACTTGAGGGTGAGGAAACTGAATATGCCAATCTTAGAGGGGGAGGATGCGCAAGGATGGATCTACAAGGTAGAAAGATATTTCTCCATCAATGAGTTGACAGAGGATGAGAGACTGACGGCGGCGGACCTATGTTTAGAAGGGAAGGCTTTATTTTGGTATCAGTAGAGGGACATGCGACGACCCATACGAAGTTGGAGAGAGTTCAAGGATTGTTTGGTAGAACATTTCTGAATTGGCAGGGGAGGAGATTTCTACCAGCAGTTTTTTGCCTTGACACAGGAGGGTTCAGTGACAGAGTATCAAGAGGGATTCGAGTACCTTGTTAGTTGATTGGACCGCCTTTCTGAGATAGTTCTAGATTGAAACTTCATGAACGGATTGACACCAGAAATCCGAGTAGCGGTTAGAGTAATGAGGCCTCGTGACTTGGGAGAGGCTATGAAGTTAGCTCAATTGGTAGAAGATCAGAGGAACATGGAGGGAGAGACGGGAGGGGTCAGCTCAGGAGGCTCGTACAGGATGACCACCACTTTATTGAAATCTAAGGAGCCAATACTGGATACTCTTCGAGGGACTTCGAAGGAAAAGACTGCAGAAGGAAAACCTGGGAACAACTTCAAGAAGCTCACAGAGAAAGAATTACAGGAGAAGAGGGCGAAGGGGCTTTGTTTTAGATGTGACGAGAGGTATACGCCGGGGCACAGGTGTAAGGACCGAACTCTTCAGGTTCTTACCGTTTGTGATGAAGAAGGAATGGAGAGTATCGTCTTTCCACCTTGCGGACAAGGTGGGTCTATAAGAGGAGAGTATTGTTAGACCAGTCCAGCCGGTCTACACGGGACCGGGGCTTCACAACATAGGCGGGATCTTCGCCTCCTGCTGATGTAGGCAAGGGGGGGTCAACTCATGTCCAAAATAAATCAATTTTGGCCTCCCTCGAGTCTACAAGCTCAATCAAAATTGAGCTGAAATTTTAGCTCATTTATG
>NW_021361818.1:188952-270201 GCF_001605985.2 Dendrobium catenatum | reverse complement strand
ATGTTATTTCCCATGTGTGGCTCCTTGGCTTCCACTATGAGCTTTAGTTTTTTGTGCCTTTGCCACTTGGAATTCTGGCCGGCTGCTAGTTTTCCGAGCCTGGGATGTTTTCCCGTGGCTGTGGCGCCTTGGTTCCGTGCAGCCTCCTTGGCTCCCGCGGCCGCTCCTTCGATTCCTGGGCTTGGGCGGTTTTCCGTGAATGCATGGGAGGGGGTTTCCATGCTTGTGATGTTTAGGTTCTTGTGAAAATTAATGTTGGTGTCCTTTTGTATTCCCCTTTCATACCTATAAATATGAGGGGCTTGTAATGTTTATAGTGAATGTTATGTGATTTTTGGAATCTAACCTGCGGGTTATTGGAAAAGCTTGCGAGCTTTGTCCGTCTTCTTTCTCATCCCCTCCGCAAATCTTGCGAGCTCTTTCCAACCTTTCATCTCGGCTTCTAATCTCTTTCATCTCTCAGCAAGTGCCACTCCATCTGTATCTTTCGTCTCTAAGTAAAGCAACTTTATGGTGTCTTTGATTTCGAGTCAAAAATTGTAATCTGTCGTCGTTTGTAATATTTTTAAAATTTTCTTCTTTTTAGTTTAATTTGAAATGTAAGAGTTTGTTCTTCCTCATCTTAGTTGCATCATTCGTGATTTAGTGGGTCGTCGGTTTAAAGGAAAAATCTCTCGTGTGGACGAAGGCTCCCTATATTTCTTTCCCCCACCACCTGTGGAGATCGGACAATCCGAACGCCCAATCGGAGCCCTTTAGGAAATATTTTTTAGGGTTTTAAAAGGAAAATTTGAATGTATGGACTGTTTAGGGATTTCCTTTTGATTTGTATGCATTCAATAGTTGATTTTCCTAGGGTTAGGGCATCTTGAATATGTCTGAAATCTGAGATCTCTTATATTTAGGTTTCCTATGGGCTCTAGCGGCGTCTAGAGATTTGGGAGAGATCGATCCTCCTCTCGAATAGAGGATCAAGTGTATCTTGCAATTTTCCATTTCACTTTCATCAAGTAATACAAATTATCTACTATTTTTGTGATTTTGTGCGTATTTTTGTGAAGAATTCTTGCAGTTTTTAGATGATTGAGAGGAAATACTTGCGATCTACAAGTGTTTCCTATCAGATTGTTATTTTTAAAATGATTTAAAATTGTTTTCGAGAAGAAGATTTCTTACTTGATCAAGTATATACTGCTAAGATCTTCCAGAAGTCATATGGATGCATATTAAGCTAAAAATGACTGAAAAATGAACGCTAAATCACAGAAATTGACTTTGCAATTGCAAGATGCCTACAATTTACAACATTGAATGTTAATCAACTAAAGGAAACAAATAATATGCATTTTTTCTTGACATAATTTTCCACTAAAAGAAAATGATTTAATATTAAAATTTTGAAGAAAATGTGGTTATAAATATTTGTTGAATCTCCATTTCAACAGCATATGAAGCATCTTTTTATCTTAGATGGTTTAGTAAGAAATGTAACTCGATTCACTTGGAATAGTGATAAGAAAATAATAGCAAAAACAAAAATTTGCAAGAGCCACCAACTATTAATTTACACCACATTTTGACTACTTTGGATACAAAACAAAAACATGATAGAAAGCAAATTAGACAAATTATCTAGAAGCAGACGATTGAAATCCAAGCGATCAACATAAATCCAAAATTTATCAACAAATGACAAAAAAAGGAAAACGGTGATGGAAAAAGATAAAACAACCTCACCTGGCCTCGAGTCCACTGATTAAGGATACCTTTCCTATTGCAGATTTAAGCCACGTGAAAGAAATAGTTTAAGCTCTAATTCCTAACTAATAATTCAACGAAGAATCAGCAGAGAACCCCAAAAGATCACATAACACAACCAAAAATAATTCCATCTTAATAATAGTTTGACATCTATGCATGTTACACAAACTCCGATTTAAACTAAAGAAAATTACTAAAATTCAAATCAAATTTAAATCCATAAAAGTTCGTATTTAAAACTAATATACCACAAACATTTTATGTTTCTGATAAGTGTAGATATTAATATTTGGATCCCAAACTTCTCATTATTCCATGGATACTAAACAAAAACATTTCAATGTTGCACGCTCTCATTCAAACTAACAAATGAGTATAACCCTAACGTTTTTTCTTCTCTCTACCATCCTATACACGAACATGAAATTACAAAAGTAACCTATACACTTATTATAGGCGGCATGGAACTATTTGGAGAACCGTAGCACACCACATAAAATAATATGCAAATACATTAAACCTGTCTAAAGGGAAAAAGTGATATCATGATCCTAATTCAACCAGATCACTTTAAGATCAAATCAAATGCATGAAAAGAAATAAGGTTTTCCAATATGGCGACTAAAAAAGAGAGAAGAAAATATAGCATCGAGCAAGAGATGAAGCTTATGAATGATAATAATTTTCTTACTGTCAATTCTCAGACGCTCTAACTGTATACTCTCATTTTTCCGTAGACTTCGATCAGCCTAGAGAAGTTTGGAGAAATCTAGTAAGAACGCAATGTATACTGACTAAACTAGTAAATGAAATTTCAAAATTGGAAGCAAGATTTAAAGATTATACCAATAAAGGAAATACAATTAAAGTAAAAGAAACACTTAATTAAGAATCAGGACATTATGACGTGGAAAATATGGTTTGAAAATGTATGAAACCAGAGGGCCTCTGATGTCTCGTTAAAAATCAGATGTATCAAATTTGCAAAGGCCAAAAAATACTAAAAGAGTGATATCACACAGCTAAATTAATTAAGGAGGCTTAAAAATAAATAATGCAAAATATGAGGATTGGAGGAAACAACACTCAATAAACTCTTAGGGGTTGTTTGGCAGTGGCGGAGCCAGAAATTTTATTCAATGGGGAAATTTAAATAGTTATGTTTGCCGTCTCATTTGGAAGGCATCTCATTACCGGATCCAAGAGGAGAAAGAAAATAACATGCCCTTAGAACTTACAAGACATAAACATCTGCCACGGGTGGTCTTCATTTGGGGGTGAGAGAGAAGCGAAAAGAAAAACGAAAGTCGTGCTTGAGGTCGTGAGTCGCAAGAGAGAAGCAAAGGGTAAAACGAAACATTGATGCTTTTCATGTGTCCAAAAAAAATGTTGGTGGCTTCTTTGGATTAATAAAGAATTTTAAAATGAAATATTACAAAAATTAGGGCAGGTTTCCTTGCTGGTTAACTTGTTGCTCTGCACTAAAACAATCAGCTTTATGCCCCTTTAGGCTTTCAGTTTTAGCTTTCAGATTTTGAGGAGATCTCTATCAAAATCTCTTTTCATCATTTCGTCCATAATGGAAAGTCATTCCTTCCTCTCTCTTTCAATATTTTACCACATTAGTCTTTCTTTCTCTCTCTACAGCTGAAGCATTGCATGGTCCAAGTAGGTGGATTGAAGACTTGAAATGGAAAAAGCCTGTAATAAATAAAATGAAAGCTGACAAGGGGTTGTACCATAATGAATGCTTAAGTTCTATATGTGGGCTTATGCCATTGTTCAAAGGAATTTTTTTTTTACCCCCCTCCCCCCTTACTGTTTGGCAACCAGCAGGATTTATCTACTTAGGATTTAATAAATCCTGGATTTAGTAAATCCTGGAACTGTTAAATCCTAAAAACTGTTAGGCAAATTAAGTGTTAAATCATGTGAAACTATTTGACAGTCTAATCCAGGATTTAAGGCAGTTAGTTCATATTAAAAATAAATTTATTAGGTTTTTATTTAAATCATGTATTAAGTAAGATTTTTTTATTAATTTGAATGATGATTTTCATCTGTAAGTTTTATTGATAAATAATATCATTAGATATGAGCTTAATTATTAACTATTTTATTAATTATCTCATTAGTCACTTAGATATTCTACTATATAATCTATTAATTAAGTTATTTATATTAGGATTTAGGCAATTGTATTAATTAAGCTAATTATATTTGAATAAACTTAATAAGAACAAACAACAAAAAATTCATATCTTGAAGTGTGGCCATTACGTATAAAATATAGCCAAAATCAAACATGTGATACATCCAACACCAAAAACAACTAGACATGTCCACATGAATTTGAAACATGATAATTTTTAATTAAAAGTGTAAATATATTGCGCTTATGCCGGGGGTCCAAGGGTGCGCTGCCCCCTGGCGGGGTTTGACCTGCCCGGTCAGGTCGAGGGGTCAAGGGCCAGCGCCCCCGGAACAATATTTTATTATAAGAGTTGTTTTAAAGTTTTTTCTATCTTCTCGGTACTGCTTGGTACCATTTGGTACCCCTCTGTACCGAGTAGTACCGAGCGGTACCGAGTTCCGGTACCGAGCGGTACTGAGTTCCGGTATAGAGCAGTACTGAACAGTACCGAGTACCGAGCAGTACCGAGTACCGAGCAATACCGAGTACCGAGCAGTAATGAGCGGTACTGATAACTGAGCAGTACCAAGTACCGAGCGGTACCGAGTACTGAGCGGTACCGAGTTCCGGTATCGAACGTACGATTAAGAAAATGAAGAATGAAGAAAACGAACCTTCAATGCTCACGCCGCCTTCACTGTTCGTGCTGTCCGATCAAATTTACATAATATTTTAATTGGACATGACAAAGCTGTATCCGTGTCGTATCGGAGGCGTATCCGTATCCGACACGTGTCCAATACAGCATGCCTCATAAATAGGCGTATCCATGCAACATAGCAAAAAAGCTTCACTGAAACTATAGAAACCACAGGGTTAAAAATTGAACTTTTTTTTCACTTGCCGAGGGCACCAAAAGATGTAGCCAGCATGAAAGATGTTGTCAATACATTGCTAGCAATTAAATCAAGTGCACCTTAAAAAATCATATATAAGAATTATTTTAATTACATAATTAAATAAAATCTTACCCAAGCTTCCCATAACCTGTTGGCAATTGAATGTCGTAGTTCTTCTCCTTAAAGTCTTTCCCCAACAATAGCATGGACGTTCGAGTCATCATCAGGTGCTAGTACTTCACCTAACTCGGTGTCATGTTGTGTTTATGTTTGAGACATGTTGAAGTACAAGTCATATCCACGGTATGGTCCTATGAAATTGTGTAAAAGTGAAGAAGCAAGCACAATGTCCACTTGCACCGTTAGAGGAAACTGTCTCATACGGGATAGCACCTAAAATCTCTCTTTCCAAATACCAAATATTCGCTCAACTATGTTGTGTAACTGTGCATGGCGATGGTTGTAGAACTATTGTTAAGTAGTGTACCAATGGGTACTGTCACCACGGTAGCCACTCAAATGGTAGAGGTATCCTCTAAATGGTGCTATTAGATTGTCCTTGTTAGCGTAATCGGAATCCACTAGATAATATTTACCAGATAGAACTCGAAAATCACCTTCCTCAACTGCCCATCATAGCACCCTCATATCTACTACTGATTCCTCCCAACCAAAGTTGATGTAGACGAATTGATGATTAAATGAGACAGCGGCCATAACATTTTGTGAGGTGAAACCCTTTCGGTTTCTATAACGATTTTGCAGGCCTCTACTAGATATTGCAAGAATGTGAGTTACATCAATTGCTCCCATGGCATTACTAAAATGTGGGTATAATTGATGATTTGATTGCATATATGAATGACACTTTGCATCTCCAGTAAGCAATTGTATAAATTCAACTGCTAAAGAGACAATTGCTCATAAAACTAAGCTAAAATAATGACTCACTGTCTCCGATGAGTGTTGGAAGAACTCGCACAATTGTCTGTAAGAATGCGCGTGTGCAACCCCTCAAAGGAAAATCGCCAATTGTTTTTCTACAACCATGCTTCTGCTATCCTTGATCAAATCACGACTTAGCAACAAAAATTTCAACTGTATAAATGCATCAACCGATAGTCGAATACAATTATATGCTCGCAATGGGTGGCCAATGAGGATACCAACAACATACACTTTACCAGTATATGTTCTATTGAACATGGGATGCCGTATTATAGGTTCATCATCAGATGAGCTATCGTCATCCAGAATCATTGGCATGAGGTCGACTATTGCATTACTAATTTCTAATTGGGCATTTAGCAAACTGTTCAAGTCATTGGTCTCGTCATATTGCAGATAGTTCGGCATGCCTGTTTAGTTTATGATTTAGTTGCTTCACAAAAAATACAAGTAGGCAAACTTTAAAATCATGGCAAACGTTACAACTGCTTCTTACAGGTTCGTTATATTTTGTTAAAATTCCATCATGGCAATCAAAAGTCTAGCACTGGAGATTTAAGCCTATTGCTCACCTCTTGCAGGAACACTGCTCAATTGATATAGCATTCCCCTACAAACTTCACATTAAAATGCCACAAAAGAGAAAGGTAACTATTAAATCATTGCTGTTTGGCAAACTTCAGTAAAGAAGATCACTTTCATACAGTCCAGGCCAAAAAAAGCAAAACAAACGACAGCACCCCAACCAAATGGGAAAAATTACAGCAAAATGAAGCTGAAACGAACAAGCATTCTTTTATATCAGTTGATGTAACAGCAAACAAACTAAGCAGAAGTACAGAAATAACTAGCAAAAGCTACAACAACCAAATACAATATAATTCTGAGGCAACAAAGTTAATTTGAAGGTACCATGCTGGGGAGGCATAGAAACAAGGGTGGGAGCTAAGAACCTTTTCGATCCAACCACGCAGTACAGGACCATTCCACTTCATAAAAATAAACTTATTGTTTGGGTTTTCTAGGGGCGCCTCTTGGACCGCAAGAAATGCTTCAGTGGTGGTGATATTCTCAATTGTACCCAATTAATCAATACACTCCGACATATCAAATCGGCTCATTCTTGCTTGGTTAGCTAGGATCCTCTCCGTATTAGTGTTAGGACGATTGAATAAATTAGTTATTCTAACTATTTCTGACTTTTTTATTGCGTGGTGGGAGTCCATCTATTTCTCCACTTGATCTTTTTGAACGACTTTGCGGTGTTGTTCTCGCTGGCACTTCCAGATCTTCATCACTTCCACAAAACTAACATCATTTGTGGCCATAAAATTATCTATATTTGGTTCTACGTCAGTTGTGGCTTCCTCTACTTCTAGATTAGCATTTCGGGTGGACCGTGCGATATTTCCTATTGTGATGTTGTCCCCACAATTTTTTTCAAAAACCTCATATTGGTGAAAAGGATTTCTTCGGAACTTTGTCTTTTTTGGCTCACCCTAGTAAAAATTTTAAATTTCTTTAGTAAAGAGTTTTAAAAAATGTATAATTCAAAGGGAAATGAGTAGTTTAGAATGAGAAGTAACCTGTATTAGCTCATCCCACACTTCATCAGTAGCTACCAGCATATGCAGATTGGTATCCCAGCTCCAACCATTCCAATTTGAAAGTTGATAAACCATGTGAAAATCAGATTTCATGTTTTTGTATATGAATAGTACAACAAATTTTGTATGAGCCGTGCCTAAACGATGATTTAAAGCATGTACAACATTGCACCACACTTCCTTCTTTAGAATGTTGTTAGTTATATTTCCACATAAGAACAACTCTAATAGTAGCTCGCTAAAAACATCATATAAAGCTCTGGTCACTTAGGTGTTCTGTTAAACCCCTTATGTTCGCACATACTAATCGACATATCTTCCTCAACCCATGTGTTATCGCTGGCCTCTCCTCGTTGTATGTACTTCCCCTTCAATAATCAATTTATTCCAACTATTCAATTAAATAAGCTTCAATTAATTCTATAATAACTTAGACATGAGAGTAGTTCAGCGCAAATATTACTTTGGTAATGAAGATATACCATTGCGACTATGAAATGTTCTACATTGATTGTCACTATATCTATAAGGTAGATAATTGGTGTTTGAATACTCCTTATCACTCAGGTTGTCTACACCGTGGAATTGCACAGGTGCTGAAATCTCTTGACAGCCATCATTCTGAGATGGTCCTCGCATTTTTTTGGATGATTGAGATATTTCTACAATAATTTTATTATGCCGATGAGTGCTGAAAGCTCTGGACAGCCATCATTATTACGCTCAACAGGGAGTAGTACAGATTACGGACCATTAGGAACATAAAACAAGTTAACGAGGATGATTGTATTTGAGCCATATTCTGAAAGGGCACACACACAAATGTGAGCACAAGTACAAATTAACACACAATTTATATTTCATGGAATAAAAATAAAGTTTACATCAACAATCTCTGCTCTATTCCAGAATTCTCAATTGAATATGAAAAGATAACTGTGCCAAGCAACTCTTCTACCAATCGCAAATTTGAGGCATCTAAGGTATGTTCGGTAAGGTCAGAGTTGTCCTTAAAATTAGTTGTGAAATTGTTGCATGAAAAGTAGAGATTTTAAAAGTTGTTGTAGATATTATAAATTTTTACCTAAAAAAAGAGAACAATTTTCTTACAGCTACCTGATTTTAGCATGTCCAATTGTGAAAAGCTTCCTCTCATCACAGAAATTTGTTAACAAAATTGTGGTTGTGGACTATAAAGAAAAGTTGCGAAAAAATTGGCTCAAGCACACCTCTAGTCTATACAGAAGCAAGACTATATTCACTTCAAAGTTCTACCAAATGATATACCTGGAAGGTCTAACACTTGCACTTCACTACCAATTTAACAAAAACAAAAAATTTAGGAAGAATAATCATATATAATCCTTCTTTATTTCTGCATCATAAGATCCAGATTTTAGTTGTTTATTTTCAGCTATTCATTCTTCTATCGCTAAACATTTTACAGCCAGATCGCTGCTCATTGCAAGCTCAAATATAAATTTGGAAGAGTCGGCAAAATATTTGCACATATTTACAGTCTTGAACATTTTAAAAAACCAAATAACCAACCTTGAGCTTGTAAGACCTGCGTTCGACAAGAAAAATTCTCTGGATCCCATAAGAATCTGCAAGCATATGAGTCAAATAACCTCTCCCTGCTCCAAACTCAACCACCGCTGGTAGTTCCCCTTTCTTCTGAACAAAATTATTTCCTTCACCTTCCTCAAGCACAGAGCCTATAATTTCGTTTTTTGGCCTATGCAATATCCCGAACTTCTCCATATTGCCAAGAATTGAAGCCTGCTGCAACACATGTCTCTCCTGATATGGAATTTTGCTGTCAAAATAGCAGCCAACTATCCCTTCAGAACTTGAACCACTTCACATTAAATTACTTCAACTACTGAGATCAAACTGGAATAATGTAATTTATTCTTCCCACCTGTCTATTTGCCGCCTCAGCCATTTCTCACAGGCTTCCGGCATTAGGTAAGAATCCTCCAAATATCCAACTACGGCAGCGTGTAAAGACTCAATTTTTTTAACTAAAGCAAGGAAATCAAGAATATTAAGCCCATAGATGGCCCTCCTCTTGGCCTCGGAGCTGATGTCATCATCTGCAAAATCAATAAAGCCGCTGTTGATTCCTTTTGAGTAGTAAGCATGGGCTTCTAAGGCAATAACCTGCTTCCTCGACGGACACCTCTTGAGGTGGGACTCGAGGTTTTCTTTAAATACCGAGCTGTGAAAAATACAAATAGGTCATCAACAAAACATAGAAAGGAGGGGGATAAAGAGAGGGATGTACTGCGACGGATCGAGTGGGCAAGGGAGGCGGCGATCACTGGCGGAGGAATCATGGTTGCCGCAAAACCTGGAGATTGAGGGGGATGCGATCAATGAAGTTGAGTGTCGACTGAGAGGAGTGGTAGAGAATGAGAGGTAGGAAGATATGTATTAGGGTTTTACATGGATAAAGGTAGAGGAGAGTTGGCGCAGTGGCGGCTCTTGTTTGGAAGCCAGAACTGGCAACGCTTCTCCTTCAGAGCATTTACTAATCCATTTCCTCCTGCTGCTTCATCTCCGCCGACGGCCGTGCTGGAAATCGAAGACGAAGATTCTGGCAGCGTCCGGAGGCGAGACATGGAGGTGACCCTCGAGTTAGTCGACTCTGCAGCGGACAGCAGGCGGCAACGGGATCCCTAACACATATATAACCTCGGAACTGGATAAAATCATAACAAGGCCATTCGGATTGTGTTTTGAGAGAAAGCAGCGCCCGAGAAAATTTTGAGACGGAGCTCTGCTAGGATTTTTTTGCAGGTCTGTGGAGTTTTTCCTCCCGCCTGGAGGTTTTCTCTGCTGGTTTTATTCTTGAACTATCTGTTGGTAAAAGGTAGGATTTAATTTTAGGGGGATTTAATAAATTTTGTAAATTTGAATTTAATAAAATTTGAGGGTGTTAAATATTAAAATTTATTTGATATAACAAATGTTAAATTCTATAAAATTTTGAGAAAGTTTTTAGTAATATATTTTAAAATTTATGATAGTCAGAAATTTAAATATGAAAAAATAGTTTTGAATTATATCAATAAGATAATTATAAATTTAAGATAAGTGCATACAACATAATAAATCTAAGTCAAATATTAATTACACTAGTAATTAGTTAATTATTATTTAAAATAATTAATTATTTAACTACTATTATACTAATAATTGTTAAATGAATTTCTAAGTGTTATTTTAATAAAATTGTATACTTGAATATCTCATTAATCAATTAAATATTCTATTGATTAATTAATATTTACATTAATAGTTACATAATTATTTATTTATATTTCAAATTATATCATTTAAGCTAATTAGATATATTCTTAATTAAGAATAAGTTTTTGTTCTTCTCTGGCATTACCTGGAACTCCTTAGTCTTGTTTAGGGTTTGCTTTTCCTCTTCTACATTGCTTCGTTGTCACCAGCTTCGCTGAGGTAGAGTTTTGAAAGAACTCATCAAAACTGCATAAATTCTGTATCCAAAATACCAATTTAAGATCAACATAATTCTTCAAATTACCTATGCGACAAAAAAATCATGCTCGTAGCAACTAGTAGCGAAGAAGAATCGCAGAGGAAGATGAATCTCGTTTGTTTTTTTTTTATGCTTTTGTAAAGACAATTTTAAAAAATATTAATTCATAAAATGGAATTTTCTAACGGAGAAACATATATAAAAAACTTTCTAAAAAATGCAGAAAAATGAAAAAAATGAGTTCTTAGGAACGTGATTCGACAAACCAAACAACACCAAAAAAAACAAATCCTCCGTTTCCAAACCGAAAAGGTAAAAAAATGCTCAAACAAACAAAGCCTAAGACGACAAATGAGAGCAATGCTTACCCTTCATTGCGGCAGATAAGGGTGTTGGCAACTATGATGGCTAATTATTATGGACCCAACGTCAGGACACTCGATCCAGACGCGACACCACACCGAATACATTGGGCCCCGGACGTAATAATTTGCCCTCCATGACACAGGCATCGCAAGAGATAGTTCTTGCGAGCGTAAATCCCGCTAAATCCTCCAAACCAATGGATTTACTAAATCCCAAATTTACGCCATAAATCTGTAAATCCGGGATTTACCTAGGGGTAAGGAGCACTCAAAAATCGTTTGGTAGGATTTACCATGAATCTGGAATAAATTCGAGCGTAAATCTAATACCAAACAACCCCTAAGAGTTTTTTGTTTCTTATGTTCCTCCTATAAATAACCTAGCTTATTTTTCTAAAGAAGATGTCATAGCTGCATCTGGGGGATGACTCTGGTTGGCTATTCCTTAGGTAAGCGAACATATTATGAGGCTTTGTGTTTTGTAATGTTAAAATATTGGAAGTCGAAGTACTCTTTTTTCTTTAAGTGATAGTTTCTTCTTGTTTAAATTTTCTTTTCATGAATATTTTGATTTGGAGCGGACAGGGATACCTTAGTTTTTTTTTTTTTTTTTTAAACCGTTTATCATTCAATGTTGGTCGCCTTTTTTTTCCTAAATATGAGGAATTTTTTTCAATTCCTCTGAGGATCAAAATCGAGTCGAGCTCGAGCAATCGAGTCAAGCTCAAGCTCATTAAAGAACTAGACAAACTTAGCTAGATTAGATAGATACTCGACTTGACTCATTTACACCCCTACCCCAACCCACTCATAGTTGCAATATGCATCATCCCCAATGCATGAAAAACAAAATAAAATAATAAAAATGAATCTTAAAAAGGGTAGGGACCAAAACTTCCCAACATGAGCGTGCTACTCATCATCTTCCACCTTTTTTTATGCTGTCTTGGTCGTACATGGTCTCATATCCTTGTTCACAAAAATAACATATAATTAGAAAATTTTATTTGAATAGACTACGCAAATAAAGTAAGGGTTCAAAATCTTTAATTTGCCTTTCAAAAATGCTTGGTTTAACATTCTCAAGTTAACCAGTAATCTAGTTTAGAACTAGTCAGGGTCTTTTATTGGAGAGATTATTGGGTTCAGACACCGAACACAGCTTATGTTCAGTACTTCACAATACCGAACAGTACTGAGCAGTATCGAGCTCAGAATTGCTCGGTACTTCACAGTTCCGATCTCATACCGAGCTCAGTACCAAGTAGGGGGTTATGTGGCGCATTTTCATTGGGCTCCGGACGTCGTCCGGTGACCGAACCCAATAATTTCCCCGGAGTTATATACCAACACTTTCTATCCTAGGGAAATTCCATTTAAGAATGTATTTTTCATGCCAATATTTTGGCTTCATTTGGGACGATTTTCTTACTGGTTCTTAAAGCATTTTTTTAGTACAAAATTTTTTGTACTAAAAAACTATTTTAAGAAGCAATAAAAAAACAGTCCCAAACAAAATCTTTATTATTGTTGTGTCCTGGAGCATTTGCGATGGTAGAGAAATATATTGTTTAACGTCTTAGCATTGTACGAAGATCCAGCACACAAGCAGATAAGAGAGAGGGTGTAGCATTCATAAGAGACACCAGAGTTTTTAAATGTAAAACCCCTAAAAGGGGAAAAAACCACGGGGCTTGGCCCAGTTTGAATGAATCCACTAGTATTTGCAGTCGATTACAAATGAGGCCTTTCCTTGGGAGAAGGCCTTGGCTTGATGGTATAAATGTACATCATATATAGCGCATTATATAGTGGGAATTACAATAATATACATGTTTGTTTGGTTAGAAGGGCCGTAGTTGGCACGAGACGGGGGTCCGAAAGACCGTAGTTGGTAGGAGATTGGGGTCAGGAAGACCATTGTCTGGCGATGTATGTCAGAAGGACCGTAGTAGGCGACGGAGGTCGAAAGGACCGTAGTCGACAGGAGATATGAGTCTGGAAGACCGTAGTTGGCAGGAGACCGGGGTATGAAAGAATGTTGTCTGGCGATGTAGGTTAGAAGGACTATAGTAGGCGACAGAGGTCGTGAGGACCGTAGTCGGCAGGAGACTGGTGTCTGAAAGATCGTTGTCTGGTGATGGAGGTCAGAGTGACCATAGTAGGCAATGGAGGTCGGGTGGACCGTAGTCAACAAGAGATTGGAGTATGAAAGACCATAGTAGAAGGGTGGTACTTCGGTAGAACTCCGGGCGTCAGGTGGTGGCCTGGTGGAGCTCGGGTCCTCAGGTGATAGTCCGGCGGAAGTCTGAGCCTCAGATAGTGGCCTGGCGGAGGTGAGGGCCTCAAGTGGTGGTCCAACATAGCAACGCCGTCAAGCGGTGGTCCGGCGAAGGTGAGGGCCTCAAGTGGTGGTCCGGCAGAAGTCCGATCCATAGGTGGTGCTCTGGTGGAGCATAAGGCTTCAAGTGGTGGTCCGGCGGAGCAACGGCATCAGGCGGTGGTCCAGCAGAACAACGGCGTCAGGCGGTGGTCCGGCGGAGGTAAGGGCCTTAAGTGGTGGTCCGGCAAAAGTCTAAGCCACAGGTGGTGGCCTGGTGGAGCACAAGACCTCAAGTGGTGGTCCGACGGAGAAACGGTGTAAGGTGGTGGTCCGGCTGAGGTGAGGGCCACAAGTGGTGGTCCGACGAAGGTTCGGCGGTGGTCCGGCAAAATTCTGGCGGTGGTCGATGAGGAGCTTCTTCCTTCTCTTCTCTTCTTCTCTTCTTACTTCCATCCCCTCTCAAGAGAAATGAGGGTCTATTTATAGATTTTCTGGAGCGGCATGGCCCATAAATAGGCAAGAGATCAGGGGTAAATGGGGGAGTGGTTGGATGGACGTTCTATTGAATCCCTTGATCATGCACTGTTCGTTAGACATTTGGAGGTCTTAATGATTTCAAAATTCAGTTATCTTGGTCTTGTTGGATTCGTCTTGTCGAGTCACTCAATTCAACTATAAGCTCATCATATTTGGAAACTGTTTGGTAACTCAAACAGTGGTACGAAGCTTCCAATACCGCTTCGGGTCCTTGATTTGGACTCATTTGGGCTTGGATTGAGTCGAATTTGGTGTCGTTTGGTTTGTATTTCCGAGATGCTCAGTTCGACTATATGTTTGCTGAAATCGAACTTGAGATAGTCTCCAAATTAATTTTTGAAGTTTCCAACTTGATTTTGCACCGAGATTTGCGTTTGATCAAGATAATTTTTGACGACGTATCAGATGCCCCCTATTTTCAGACGTTGAAGTCCAAGAAGTTCGAAAATATATGTGTCGACAAATCACATTGGCCGAATCACAAAAAATTGCATTCCAAAATTAAAATCTTGCTCAAACTCGATCATAGAGGTCGCGTTAAGCACGGAAAGTGTCAAAATTGAGTCTGAAACGTCAAAAAAAAGTGTCCATGAACCCCAAAAACATCTGATTTGGACCGTCCGGGCCAAAAATTGGAGCCCACTCATGTGTAGGTGACCGAACCGACTGGTCGGTCGGTTGGCTATAGGTAGCCGCCGTCGCCGGCAGTCCTCGCTGAGGCGAGGGTAGAGGGGCGCGCCGTTAGGGGCAGCCGTCATTTGCCGGCTGCATTTATTAAAAAACTTTTTTTTGGAACCGCTGTAGGCAGTTTTTAAAACCGCCATCCGGGCGGTTTTTAAAACCGCCATCCGGGCGGTTTTTAAAACCGCCATCCGGGCGATTTTTAAAACCGCCCGGGTAGTTTTTTTTCAAGAGATAGAGAGAGAAAGAGAGCCCTTTTTATTTATTTATTTTTCTCTCTCTCGCTCAACTCCTCCCACTTCTCCAACTTTGCTCTTTTGCCTATAAATACCCCCTAGTGGATATGAAATTATGCGCATTCTCTTCTCTCTCTATTCTTATAATTGAGTCTTTCCCTTGATCTTCCAAGGCCCATCTCTTTGCAAGGAAGTCCGGAGATTCCCCCTTCTCCCTCTATTCTTACAATTGAGGCTTTTCCTTGGTCCTCCAAGGCCCCTCTCTTTGCAAGGAAGTCCGAAGATCCCTCATTCTCCCTCTATTCTTACAATTGAGGCTTTCCCTTGGTCTTACAAGGCCCCTCTCTTTGCAAGGAAGTCTGAAGATCCCCCCTTCTCCTTCTATTCTTCTTCTTTCATTTGAGGCCTTCCCCCGGGCCTTACACAAGCGGCATCCACTGTATAGGCCCGGAGCTCCTCTCTGCAAGAAGGAGATTCCTTCTTCTTCTCAAGCTGAGGCCTTCCCCTGGTCATGAATGGGTGGTATCCCCCGTCCTAGCCAGGGCCCCTCACTGAGTAGGAATCCTCTCATCGCTCTTCGAGAGATCTTGTGAAGATCCGATGTAGTCGGTGGTGATTGAGATTGGAGAGATCGTTGTAAGGAGGGAGGTTGAAATGACATGCATAACTTCGGCATCGGGTAGGAGTGTAACAATAGACAGAAATCCGATGAAGGGTGGAAATTTGGAGTCGAGTAAAATTCTGACATTAGGGAGAAGTACGATGATGGGTAGAAATTCAACGTCGGGTAGAAGCCCGACGAATGTCCGTCAATAGGCAGGAGTTCTACGTCGGGTAGAAGTACGACCGACGTCGGGTAGAAGACCTATGAAAGTCCATCGACGGGTAGAATTCCGGCGACGGGTAGTAGTCTGACGGCAGGCAAAAGTTTGACGTCGGATAGAAGTACTGCGTCGGGTAGAAGACCTAAGAAAGTACATCGACCGGCAGAACTCTGACGACGAGTAGTAGTCCAATAGAAGGTAGAAGTCTGACGTCGGGTAGAAGTACAGCGTCAGATAGAAGACCGACGAAAGTCAATCAATTGGTAGAAGTTCAACGACTGGTAGAAATCCGACGGTAGGCAGAAGTCTGATGTCGGGTAGAAGTACGACGTCGGTTAGAAGACCGATTAAAGTCCATCGACGGACAGAAGTCTGATGACAGGTATTAGTCCGACGGCTGGTAGAAGTCTGACGTCGGGTAGAAGTACTGAGTCGGGTAGAAGACCGATGAAAGTCCATCAACGGGAGTAGTCCGATGACAGGTAGTAGTCTGATGGCTAGCAGAAGTCTGACGTCGGGTAGAAGTACGACGGCAGGCGGAAGTTCGAAGTCGGATAGAAGTATTACGTCGGGTAGAAGACCTATGAAAGTACATCGACCGACAGAACTCTGACGACGGGTAGTAGTCCGACGGCAGGCAGAAGTTTGACATCGGGTAAAAGTACAGCTTCAGATAAAAGACCGATGAAAGTCCATCAAAGGGTAGAAGCCCGACGACGGGTAGTAATCCGATAGCAGGTAGAAGTCTGACATCAGGTAGAAGTACGACGTCAGGTAGAAGACCGACAAAAGTCCATCGACGGATTGAAGTCCGACAACGACTATTAGTCCGACTGCATGCAGAAGTCTTACGTCGGGTAAAAGTACTGAGTCGGGTAGAAGACCGATGAAAGACCATCGATGGGCAGTAGTCCGACGGCTGGCAGAAGTCCGATGTCTGATAGAAGTACATTGTTAGGAAGAAGTGTTATGAAAGACCATCGACAGGCAGAAGTCAAACGATGGGAGGAAGCTCTGAGTCAGGCAGAATCCCAACGAAAGTCCAACGACGGGGAGAATTCTGCATTGTGGAGAAGTCCAACGATGGGAGGAAGCTTTGCATAGGGCAGAATCCCAATGAAAGTCCGACAATGGGGTGAATTCCGGCATCGTGTAGAAGTCTAATGACGGGAGGAAGCTCTGCGTCGGCCAGAATCCCGATGAAAGTTTTGCTAGGCAGAATTCTGGTAACGTGAAGAAACTTGGCATTGGATAGAAGTCTGACAATAGGCAGAAACCCAACAATATTTTGGTGATGTTAACATATATAAAAGAGATTAAAATAATCCACCAATGATATATGACCTATTCGAGTTTCCATGTAAGAGCCTTTGCTTGACGACATTAACCCGTATGGAAGAGGTCGAGAGAATCCACCAAGGATGTGTGACCTATCTGAGGTTATATGTTAGAGCCTTTGCTCGATGATGTTAACATGTATTAAATATGTTAACATGATCCACCAATGATGTAAGACCTATCCGAGGTTGTATGTCAGAGCCTTTGCTCGATTATATTAATCTCTGTGGAAAAGGTCGTGAGAATCCACCAAGAATGTAGGACCTATCCGAGGTTTTATGTCAGAGCCTTGCTCAATGACATTAACCTGTGTGGAAGAGGTCGAGAGAATCCACCAAGGATGTAAGACCTATCTGAGGTTGTATGTCAGAGCCTTTGCTCGATCCAAGGTTTTACGTCAGAGCCTTGCTCAATGACATTAACCTGTGTGGAAGAGGTCGAGAGAATCCACCAAGGATGTAAGACCTATCTGAGGTTGTATGTCTGAGTTTTTGCTCGATGATGTTAACCTGTGTGGAAGAGATTGGGAGAATCCACCAAGGATGCTACCGAGGTTGTATGTCAGAGCCTTTGCTCGATGATGTTAACTTGTATGGAAGAGGTCGGGAGAATCCATCAAGGATGTAAGACCTATCCGAGGTTGTATGTCAGAGCCTTTGTTTGATGACATTAAAATATGTGAAAGAGGTCGGGAGAATCCACCAAGGATGTAGACCTATCCGAGGTTGTATGTTAGAGTCTTTACTCGATGACGTTAACTAGTATGGAAGAGGTCGAGAGAATCCACCAAGGATGTAAGACATATCCGAGGTTGTATGTCATAGCCTTTGCTCGATGACGTTAACCTGTGTGGAAGAGGTCAAGAGAATCCACCAAGGATGTAGGACCTATTCGAGGTTGTATGTTAGAGCCTTTGCTCGATGATGTTAACCTGTGTAGAAGAGGTCGAGAGAATCCATCAAGGATGCGGAACCTATCCGAGGTTGTATGTCAGAGTATTTGCTTGATGACGTTAACCTGTGTGGAAGAGGTTGAGAGAATCCACCAAGGATGTAGGACCTATCTGAGGTTGTATGGCATAGCCTTTGCTCGATGACGTTAACCTGTGTGGAAGAGGTCGAGAGAATCCACCAAGAATGTAGGACCTATCTGAGGTTGTATGTTAGAGCCTTTGTTCGATGATGTTAACCTGTGTGGAAGAGGTCGAGATAATCCACCAAGGATGTAAGACATATCTGAGGTTGTATATTAAAGCCTTTGCTCGATGACGTTAACCTGTGTGGAAGAGGTCGAGAGAATCCACCAAGGATATAAGACCTTTTCGAGGTTGTATGTCAGAGCCCTGCTCAATGAAGTTAACTTGTGTGGAAGAGGTCGAGAGAATCCACCAAGGATGTAGGACCTATCTGAGGTTGTATGTCAGAGCCTTTATTCGATGACATTAACCTGTGTGGAAGAGGTCGAATCGGATCCCCCTGGGATCGATTTTATCTTGATTGGGAAGGGGGTGAACGTCACGTGTATCCCGAATCAAAGATGAAGAATTGTCTATTTTTAGACCGTTACTATCTTTTTGAGGTTGAGATTAAGACCTTGCCCAAGGAGTAGAAGTCCCACAAGGGACTGTATATGGCTTTCAGAAGCATCATTTCATTTGCCATGAGTTTCCTTATATATCATCTTGATATTGAAAGTATTAGAGGATCTTTTTTATCACAATTGGAGTAAAAGTCCCCCCCCCCAATTTACATCTGATTCTTATGAAATTGATGCAATAATGACTGATGTCAGGAAGTTGATAAGGATGATCTTTTGAGATTGGAGTAATAATTGCCCTCCAGTCGGGAATCACTTTCCCACAGACGGCGCCAAATTGTTGCATCATGGAGCTTTCTCATCGGTAGATAAATATATAGTTTAACGTCTTAGAATTATACGAAGATCCAGCACACAAGCAGATAAGAGAGAGGGTGTAGCACTCATAAGAGACACCAAAGTTTTTATGTGGAAAACCCTTGAAAAGGGGGAAAAATCATGGGGCCTGGCCTAGTTTGAATGAATCCACTAGTATTTGCAGTCGATTACAAATGAGGCCCTTCCTTGGGAGAAGGCCTTGGCTTGATGTTATAAATGTACATCATAGGCCGGTTTAAAAGACTGTTGTCTTGCGATGTAGGTCAGATGGACCATAGTAGGCGACAGAGGTCGTGAGGACCATAGTCGGCAGGAGACCGGTGTCTGAAAGATCGTTGTCTGGTGATGGAGGTCGGAGTGACCATAATAGGCAATGGAGGTCGGGAGGACCGTAGTCGGCAGGAGATAGGAGTCTAGAAGATCGTAGTTGACAGAAGACCGGGGTCTGAAAGACCGTTGTCTGGTGATGGAGGTCGGAGTGACCATAGTAGGTGATGGAGGTTGGGAGGACCGTAGTCGGCAGGAGATAGAAGTCTGAAAGACCGTAGTAGAAGGGTGGTACTTCGGTAGAACTCCAGGCGTCAGGTGGTGGCCTCCAGTGACAGTCTGGCTGAACTCCGAGCCTCGGGTAGTGGCCTAGCGGAGATGAGGGTCTCAAGTGGTGGTCCGGCGGAACAACGGCGTCAGGCGGTTGTTCGGCGGAGGTGAGGGCCTTAAGTGGTGCTCCGGCAGAAGTCTAAGCCACAAGTGGTGGCCTGGTGGAGCACAGGGCCTCAAGTGGTGGTCCGGTGGAGCAATGGAGTCAGGCGGTGGACCGGTAGAGGTGAGAGCCTCAAGTGGTGGTCCGGCGAAGGTCCGGTGGTGGTCTGGCGAAGCTCAGGCAGTGGTCGAGGAGGAGCTTCTTCCTTCTCTTATCTTCTTCTCTTCTTTCTTCCATCCCTTCTCAAGAGAAATGAGGGGTATATTTATAGATTTTTTGGAGTTGCATGGCTCGTAAATAGGCAAGAGATTAGGGGTAAATGGGGAGTGGTTGGATGGACGGCCGATATTGAATCCCTTTATCATGCACCGTTCATCAGATATTTGGAGGCCTTAATGATTTCGGAATTCAGTGATCTTGGGCTCGTTGGATTCATCTTGTCAAGTCGCTCGATTCAATTATAAGTTCGTCATATTTGGAAATCGTTTGGTAACTAAAATAGTGGTACGAAGCTTTCAACAACGCTTCGTGTCCTTGATTTGGACTCATTTGGGCTCGGATTGAGTCGAATTTGGTGTCGTTGGGTTTGTATTTCCGAGATGCTCAGTTTGACTATAAGTTTGCTGAAATAGGAGTTGAGATGGTCTCCAAATTAATTTTTGAAGTTTCCAACTTGATTTTGCACCGAGATTCGCGTCCGATCAAGATAATTTTTGACGACGTACCAATTATTTATTTGTAGAGTTTGACATTTTCATAAGAAGCAACTTTGAATTAATCCATCACATTCAATTGCCACAATCTTTTATCTTCAGATGTTTGCATGCCAAAATTTAATTTCTTGATGGCTTAGAATGTGATTTTGATACTAATTAATTCAAATGCATAGGAGTTGTTTGATTCAATATAATTTAATTGTATTAAAATATTTTTATAATATATTTAAAATGCATTGAAATTCTATGGATAATGGTGGTTGAGAGTGGATAGAGAGATGGGATGACATTGGCAGGGGGTGGTGAGTGAGCTATAATGGATGTAAGCCTAATGATTGACAATGATGAGTAGAGAATAGTGGCACCAATGATAAAGGGCAATGAAATGAGGTGATGAGTCTTATAATTAATCTTACTAAACGTGATCTAAATTTCTCCAAAGCAAGGGACTTGGGCACCATTCATGTTCACCTCCTTGCTCACTATCAACTATGGTTCTCTTCCTTGAAAGTACATAGGTGTGAACATCTCCTCCTCTATACAAAATGTTAGGATTGTCATCCCATTCTTAATAAACTTACTAATTTGCTTAGTCGATTGAAACATAAGTATTTATCATTTGTTAGTAGATTGTAGCACATGTAAACAACAAATTGGAATTATTTACTTTTTTGGTTGAGATATGTGACCATCTCCAATTGTGTAACGAAAAAAAAAATCATTTTTTTTATTTTAAAGTTTTCATACCATAATGAGGAGACTAATATGATGAGTATTATCTCATGACATATTACAAATCTCTATAAGGAGAAAAGTGGGATCAATATTTTATCTTCTGGCGCTGTCAATACTTGCGAAAATTCAAAAAGATTTGAAAATTGTACAACTTTAACTCTTTCTTTACTAGTTGATATCTTAACTATTATGGATTCTTTTGGCAGAAAATTAATTTTAGATTTTCCACACTTTATAATTCTTTACAAATGACAATTATAATTAAGAGGTGATTATCTTTTAAAATATGTAACAACAATAACCTATCTCTCTACCATGATCCATGGCTTAAAGTAACTTGCTTATATGTTAATCACATATACTACTGATCTTTTTTAATAATTCTTGCACAAATATTATTATCATATACAATGATAATTCAGTCCTACCCTAACCAACATCTTCCACTGAGGCTATTTCCTTCGGATAGGTTTGAAGGATAATAATCACTTAACTAGATAACAACATCATATGGTACAATATGTTAACTTTAATCACACCACTACGCTTACCTGTGGGTCTTCGAAAGGATTATGCTTAGCGGGGAATAGAATGCAAAGGGTACGACCATACTATCTCTTAGGACAAAACGATTGTAGGCCTTTACACTCTACGCAAACTGGCCAATGGAAGAGCAAATAAGATTATATATAAGATTAATTATGGAGGATAGCGGCTTTCACCTACAGATCTCGATGGATAATAATATATATGACATGATCAAAGTCACAAGATTTCCCCTTTTCGATACATTAGCTCAAATAGGATTTATTTGATGTGGGGATCAATTTCCTACGGGCGCAAGCCCCTATGTTTAATTACATCTTAGGTCTTGACCTAGAAAAACTCTTGATTAAGGATGTTGTATTATTATTTTCTTAATTTGGTGCATAGAGAAAGTTTTTAAGTTTTATTCCAAAGAGGTTAAGCTCTTCTCTTTATCTTTAATGATAATTATACCTTTTTAAATGTATGAAAATCAGATTAAAAATTTGAGTTTAAAAGATAAAAGATTAATTTCTTATCTTAGGAGAAATGACAGATTCAGAATTCATCAGAAGTTAAAATGTAATGGGACTTACAGCTTAGATCCCACAAGGGATCTAAGTAGCCCCGACCTAGATTTACCACCCTGCTCGGAAAGGTGTACCAGCTAAACTCCATATAGTGTATTAAATCTATGTTATCCAGTCTTATACAAATGTAAGAGTGGTGGGAAGCACATAAAAGGAAATGAGTATCAAACCTAACCATTAATGGTACTATACATATGCAAAGTGAATTATCCCTCTATGTTGTAAAAGAAAAATCTATATGCTGACTCAAGGCTGATGCATGTGTAGGTAGGGCCAATTAGGACTAGCCAATAGTCACTGTGAAACGAACAAGGCTTACTTATTATAATTTTAAAAAGTGACCTTTTAAAGGAGTTATGCATTAATTTATTTTAGAAAGATTGTTTTATTTTAATCTTATATTCACTTTTTATCTTGCTTAAATAAATTTTAGTTTTATAAAAAAATTTAACATCCTAAAGAGCCTAACATTGACTCCGTCCGAACCACCCCAAAGTAAAACAAAGTAAGAAACCTAGGAAAAAGCATGTAGTTCTAATGCTCAAGCAAAGTAAACACATCATCAAATCAATAATATTAATCAAAGTATCCAAAAGTCTGTGGCCATTGCCACTTATTATACAATCCAAGAAGTACTAAAAAGTAGTGGTGGTTGGGCTCCACCGACAACAACCTGGATTCTATCATGATGCAAGTCTTAAAAATAAGGAATTTTTATCTTCATCTTATTTCCTTCAAGTTCCTCGTGTTGCATCATCTAATAAGATATCCAAAAGAAAAGAAATTCCCTATAAAGGGTTTTCTTTTCCCTTTGGATCCATAACATATAAAAAATACCCCATTTAAAAGATTTCACAATACTTTAAATCAAATTATATTTTATAAAATGAAAATTACATTGAGCCCCTACAAAAAATACATATTAGCGTAATTATAATAAATAATCACACACCATCCAGAACCTAGTCCTTAGGGCCATATTCCCAAAGGCTTTTAGCATTCCTCATAGTACCTATTAAAGAGTGCATTTATAATAACATCATTTTTTTATATTGCTCTTTAGGAACATGGCCATTTGTAGAATATATTTTTATAAAATTTAACCACATAAGGGAAAGTGCCCACTCATCAATCAAAAAGGAAAAGAAAATAACAAAAAATAAGCCAAGCTAGAAATAACCATCACATCATCACATATGTAAAATATAAAAGAAGGAAAGTATAAAAAGTTATCATAACTACACCCTACCCTAAGATGCCTAAAAAAAGTGTTATATCCAGCACCAAAGTGTGTGCAAAAAGGTGTACCTAACTATCCCAAATTAAGTGAGTGATTTGAGTTATAAGATCGAGTTTTCATTGTTCAATTTATTAACCGTCAAGTTTTTATTTAAGTACTTAGCCATTTATGATGAATTAATTAAAGCTTAATTTTAGAATAAAATTTTAGTTATTAAATTATTAAGAGCCTAAAGGCATAGCATTAACCTATAATAATATTATAAAGAATTGAGGGCCAAATGGCCCATCCTCAATTAGGGGTGTAAGTGAGCCGAGCTGGTTCGTGAGCTGGCTCGAACTCGACTCGTTAACGAGCAGAGCTTATCGAGCTTCAAGCTCGAGCTTGAGCCTACAATCGAGCTCGTATGATAAACGAGCTCGAGATCGAGAACAATCGAGCTCATATGATAAACGAGCTCGAGTTCAAGCTCAACCCGACTCAACTCGAAAGCTTATCAAGCTACTTGATATATATATATCTATATATTATTTATAATATTTTTTTTATAATATTTGACAACATATTTTTTTATAATATCAAATGAGCTCGAGTTTTCAAGTCAAGCTCGAGCTTTATATTTTATAAATGAGTTGATATCGAGCCCACTAATCGAGCTCGTGCTCGAGCTCATTAAAGATTAAATGAGCCAGGCTTGGTAAGGTAAATACTCAACTTGACTCTACTCGTTTACACCCCTATCCTCAATCCTACTCCTAATCAAGGTTGAAATTATTTAAAAGGTGACGAGGGTTAGTTAATCCTTCCCTTGGTAATAATCTAAGACTCGAGGAATGGCTATAAGGTGACACCACTAAGATGGGCCTACTATCCACCATAAAAAGAAAATCCTAGGGTTCCTATGTCTATGGTAAATTCATTTTTTAAAAGCTGGCATAAGAATAGAATGACACACTACCTATAAAGGTGTATAGGATCTACCTGACTTAAAGTTGGTGGTTAAGGCAATTAGTTTGGGTCCCTAAAGATGGTTTTAAATTTTTAAAAGGGGTACAACTTATAAAGACCTTTGTATTATTTCTCCTTAATTTATGAAGTAAATGGCATTGTCACAATAGGCTCAAAGAACTAGCCTCCTTAGGACACTTAGTCTCGCAGCTCAAGGTAGTTCATCCTATATATCTCATGTATATTAAGGGAGAATGTATGAAGGTGAACATAAATTCAACAAGGGTTTTGGCACTAAGGTATGACTTGAAATTCATTTGCTCCTCCAACGAGTTCATTTTGATTTGCTTATAGTTAAGGGACTTTAGTTTTAGTTTGAATATTAGTATCTTAGTGTTTTATTAAACGTTAGAGAGTTGGTTGGGAGAATTTTAATAATTTTTAATTTAGTTTCATCTTGGTTAATATAGATTATCATATATTATTAAGTTTAGGGTTGATGAGAGGTATGTTTTCTATGTTTTTAGAATCCATTTGATTAGTTAATAACTTTAAAGTTTTATGTTGGTTAGAGGAATTTTAAGGGTTGTAGGTTAGTTAAAGAATTTTTAATAGTTTTGGATTGATTAGAGGAATTTTAGGAGTTGTATTAGTTTATGAATTCAATTAAGGATTTGTATGTTTGATATACTCTATTGGTCACTTTTAGTACTTAATACTTAGGTTTGATATGCACTTCTTATATTTTTGAATTAAGTAAGATATAGGTTGCAAGATTTAGTTTATTAGTATTTTATTACTACTTACTTAAGTCAAGCGATAATTACCCTTATTAAACCAGAGCCATGAAGTTTATTTCACCTCCTTGGGGTTAAGTTAATAGCCTCATAGGCCCGGATTACCAAATAATCATCTTGTTATTAACTTTATGTTTGTTGTTTAATGAATTTTAGTGGAAGGTTATCATTATAGTGGGTTCATTAATAATTTAATATTAATTACAAATTTATTAGTGTATCTTACTGATTGATTTTTTAGCTTTTAGAGGTCATTTATATCATTTTTTGAGCAAATGAAAATCGTAGCATATGTTCTACACTATGTTTGAATAGTAACTAAACATGCTAATAATCAAAAGACATCATAATCATAAAACTAATAAGAGAGACTACCTAATATACTAGAGCTCACATTTTATTTCATTTTTTAATATTTTTATTATCATGCTTGTGAAAGATATATTTGGAGGCCCAAAATCATTAAGAAGTAATTTTTATAACTATTTAAAAATTTTTAAAACCCAACAAAAATCATCCTAGTGGTGCTCACTTTGTGTGGGAAAAACAATTCATACGACACACATAGGTGGCCTACACTATCGGCCTAAAATGACCATAAGGGTCTCTAGGTTTTCATTACAAGGGTGGCAAGCTTTGGCTTACCAGGTCAAAATTTTATTAGTGAATTGACCTATGGCCGGCTAACTAAACATCCTAATAAATATGTTTGGGTGGTAAAGTAAAAGAACAATCCATAAAGTGTGTGCTAAAGTATTTTTCATTCGACATGCATTTGGAGGTATCTACATGACTATCAAAGTATAACTAACCCAGGTGTGCCCACTCAAAAGCTCCCATGCGAATGACTCGATGATCAATACATACGCAAAACTCAAGGTACCTCGCAAGACAAAACAAAAAGAGAAATACATGTGTGAGTGTAGATACCATTCATTAAAGAGATGAAAGTAAGCAAAATTTGTGACTTTAAAATTCATCTCAAATGCATAAATAAAATAATAAAAAAAGATAGCATATATGTGAAAAATATACTTACAAAAAAGGTAATGTACGTATTTGAATCGTCAAATGAAAGCATACATATAGAACATGAAGATTGTTTCCTCTAATGTTTAGCAAAAAACTACCAAAACATAAGATATTTGAAATCATACTAGCATGGGTAAAGAGAATTGCACATGATACATGAAAGTCTACTAGTTTACTCACACATACAAGAAATACATGAAACCTAATCAACAAAAATGTAAAACTCTATATTACATGATTTAGAATATTCATAAATATTTTTACCAACAAATCTATGGTTTCACTCAACATGTGATATTTAAGCATGAATTTGAATGTAACACTATTTTTTTTAAAGATCGAGCTTTACTAAATATATTCATGCTGATGAAATCATAATAGACTTATATCACTAAGCTTTACCCAACATGCTCATTTTGATGAAATTGCAATGAAACCTTACCAAGAACGTTCATATTAATGAGATTATAAAATAAGCATTCTACCAAATAGAATGGAACATATACATAGATTTGGCATAATTACAAGCATGTGTGATGACCATGATAAGAAACATATGAGCTCATAGGTATTGAGACCAATTATATGCTTTTCTAAGAAGGATCATTCACATATATCTACAAAGATCAATTATCCAAACCAACAAGCAATCTAACATTAATGGATATGGAACATATATAATTCAACACTAGAGTATGAAGAAACATTGAAGTTCGATAACATAGATAATGATCTCTATATCACATAGTATTAACTTGCATGAAAATTAAGTCCCTCCCGACAAATTTGCAAATCTCATTTGTTAACACATACACACAATGATGAAATTTGATTTCTTAAAAAGAATACATCTTATGTGTATTTTTTTTTCTTACAAATTGATATGGCATATCAAGTGGTGTCTTACATCATGAATAATTAATGGCCACCTGATTCGACTAGATGTGAAGCAGTTACTATTTGAAAGATATTCACATAAGGCATATCCTTCTTTAATTAGTACACAAATTTTCTATCAAATGAGGATACAAAACATAAGAGAATGGAGAAGACATGGACATAAAAGTTTAATAAAGTCACAAAACCATTGAATCGAATAGATAGAATTGGTCACATCCATATCTGACATTCAAACATAAAAGTGTGTGTGAGATTGCCTAACCTAATCAAAGCTTCTCTATATACACATACATGTTGGAGCATAACAACACATTTTATGAGAATGAACAATGCGTTTTACATGAGTTTTGTCAAAATCATAAGAGATTCATGTAGGAAATCATAACCAACACATACTACAATCTTCTGAATGAGTTGATATTAATTTTGAAACCATAAGATGTATACAAACAATATCCTATATCATATCCTTATAAATTAAACTACGAGCTCGGTTAACTATGAAGAATCAATGAAGTGTAATCTCCTTAAAGCAAGGTATTTAAAGAAAAAATTTCATGGAGATAATGGGTATATATTGGAGAATGAAATGCATGGTTAAGAAGCAAATAAAACTACACTTGCTTGCCACATTTATTATTATGATTTGTAAATATAACTTTATTATTTCTTAAAAAGAATTATCTCAAACACCTTGCATGCATCCCTTCTTTTTTTTTATAGAGAATGACACACCTTCTCAAAGCTCACAACCTACTCATAAAACAAGTATTACATATCAAATGTTTGTTCCCAAATGATATAAACCAACATAAGCTTTCTATTCATCTCATGAAATAATTCATCCAAAACAAAGGTATTCATTTAAAGGAAGAGGCCAAGCATGCAACCAAAGCATAGATACATTGTGTTGATCTAAAACATGCTTCATGAAATATAAAACTATCCCCCTATTATAAACAATAACCCAATCTCATAATAAAATGTAAATAGTATTTAGAATTCTAGAATGCTTATGAATGTTGTATACAAATTATTAGTATGGGAATATTCATAGTCTCCGCATCACATTAAGGTGTAAATATGCTTTCCAATCGTTATTGTTTGATCAAATATTTATGTCATTTATAAAGAGGCAAAAATACAAACACCTCATGTACAACTTTTTAAAGAAAAGAAATAACAACAATATTTCTCATAATTTTTTCAAAACCTAAGCATAAGGAAAAAGAAGATCTGCATTACATGATATGAATCATAAACAAATATAAATTTCATTTACCAAATATTCATGTTCCAATAGCTTACATCAAAGCATAATCCATTTACTTCTAATGCTCTCATTCCAAACAATATACATCCACATAATAACTTGACTCTAATATTCAAACACATAGAAATCATTTACAAGTGGACATTCTCCTTACATAGAAAGGCGAGGAAATGGATAGGAAAGATGGAGAAGAAAGGAGTTAAGAAGAAGAAGAAGAAGAAGAAGTAAGGGAGAAATAAGAAGAAGAAAAGGAGGAAAACCACCTTGCCAAAGAAGACGGATCGGCGGCTAGGGATGGAAGGCGTCGGAGGGACTTTGGGCTCCTCTTGCTTGTGCAAACCCAAGGGAGACAAGAGTAAGGAGGCCGCAGCTCCTCTGCTGGACAGACTGAACAAAAAGATTTGGAATGAGGGAGGTGCTTCGGCCTTTTTCTCTTGCTTGTACGAACAGGGAGCGATGGAGAGAGGGGGGCTTGGCATCGGGTCTAGTCTGAACAAAGGGGATATGAAGAGGGAGAGTAGGGGGAGAACCTCTGAGAGAATGTGCCAATAAAAAAAATTGTCCTCATGGGAGAGAGGGCCCAGAGGTCTTAATCCGAAGAAAATCCCTCTCTTGGGAGCCTTCTTGAGTAAAATGAATCCCCCTCCTGAAAGAGGAAGCCCGCCAGTTTGTGTCATCTCCTCGAGTGAACATCTGAGGCACACAATGACTGAAGCAACCTCATGTTGTTATCCACTATCTCACCACGATAAGATTTTTTCCTACGAAGTCAGAGAGAAAGAGGCGCGATAATAATTTTTTGGATTTTTGTTTAACGTGTGTAATTATTGGCTTTCATTTGATCTTTCCATGGCTTTTGTTAGAGGTTTTCTTTCAGCTTTCTGGCTTTGGGAAATGATGAATCCGTCGTCATGAATCCCCCTAATAGCTTCCATCCCTAATGGCTATTCTCGGTCCTTCAAGATTGTCATTTTGGGCTCTTCTTCTTCTGCACCTAAGCTCAACTTTGTTCACACCACTTTGAAGGGCTGCCCAGCTCTTATGTTCGATGAATGGGTGGTGTCTCAATTGCCCGCTCAGTTGGCCGCTCCATTTTCTCTTACACTTATTGGTAAATTTATTTTGTGTAGGTCTAACTTGGATGTTATCAAGAGATTTTTTGTAAGCTTGAAACTTTCAGGTGCTTTTCATGTGGGCTTGCTGGATCCTCATCATGTTGTGATCCAATTGACGAACAATCTTGATTATAGTCGCATCTTTGCTAGAAGGTCCTACTATATTCAAGCTTGTCAAATGCGTCTTCTCAAATGGACACCAAAATTTGATGTGAGGAAAGAATCACCTATTGCACATATTTGGATTTCATTCCCTAACTTGAGACTTCATTTTTTTAATTCGTAGATCATGTTTGGACTTGCATCGATTTTTGGGAGACCTTTACAATTAGATTAAGCCACTACTTCTATCTCTCGACCCTCTGTGGCTCATGTTCTTGTGGAACTTGATGTTTCAAAGAAACACCGAGTGAAGTTTGGATAGATTTTGAGTTGAATGGATACTTCCAAAAAGTAGAATTTAAAAATCTACCTATTTTTATTCTCATTGTAAAATGCATGGCCATAGTTTTAATGAATGTTTTAGGTTGCATCCTCAACTTCGTAAAGATAAAGCTGTGTCCAAACAATCTCAATGAAATGATGGGTCACTTATTGAGAATGATAATTTTTCTTCTACTGATATTGAAGGAAATATTTCCAATTTGGGTGATGCTCCTTTATCTATGCTTATTGACCCTTCCCCCCTGTATACTTCACCCATTCATACCTCTTCGAATCCTACCATTATGGATGCTCCTCCCTATGTGTAGGTTAATGTTATCAGTATATTGGCTAGTTGTCCCAATGATTGTGGCAACTTGGAGAACCAAGGGTTAACTTATTCTCTGTAATATCAAAATCTGCTCCAGGATTGTCCAGGACGATCTGGGATCGTCCTGGGACGTCTGTTCGTTCCGTGTCGTGACCCGGTGCGAGCGGGATCCGTCCCGGATCGGGTCAGGTCGTGACATTCTCTTCTTCTAAATAATGCTAGCTCTGATTTGCTGGTTATGGATTTTTTATTGAATACTAACAAATCTTCTAATGTTGATGTTGCTCTATGTAATGTTTATGATTAGGGAGATGTGTTTGAAAATGAAAGGAATAGTAGATATAATAATTTGGGGCCTAATGAAAAGGCCTTGGTTGAGAAAGATAATGTAGAACTTGGCCTGAATAGTAATGCTAATGAGGATGGATAATTGTTGGAGGAAGGCGAGCTTCCTCAAAAGGGTAAGGAAAATGATTTGATTATTAAATGTAAGTCACCCTCTACCTCTCTTCATAATTGTGATGCTTTTACTAATACTGATGAATTGGAATTTTCTGCTAAATGCTTTGCTAAAGATGACAATTATATTAATTTCATTAAAGCTCAAAATAAGCATGGTAGGAAGAGCAAGAACCTTATTTTGCAATCGAGTAGAAATACCCGTTCACAAACTAGTCATTAGCATTGTTTCTTATGTTTAAATTGATTATTTGAAATGTTAGGGGTATTGGGTGTTCTTCTTCTTGCTTGCAGGTGAAAAATTTATATAGTATTCATGATATTTCTATTTTTATTTTACTTGAACCTCTTGTCAATGTTTCTAATTTAGTTAATATTGCTATATTTTTAGGTTTTACGCATGCTACTGTGAATTGTTCTAATAAAATTTTTGGATTTTTTGGAAAGATTCGGTTCTTATTAATATTCTTGGTAATTTTACACAAGTGCTTCATTGTAATATTGAAGTTTTAAACCTTAATTGTTGTGCTTCTTTCATTTATGTGGCCTCTTCTCGTGGGACTAGAAAAATTCTTTGGGAGTAGTTATCTGCCTTTCATAGCATTTATCAATTGCCTTGGTTGGTGGGTGGTGATTTTAACACCATCTCTAATCCTTCAGAGAGTATTGGGGGGTCCTCTCATATTTTGCATTCTATGGAGGATTTTAATAATATGATTATGGATTGTAATCTCATTGATATTGGCTTTTCTGGTAACAAATTTACTTGGAACTGGTGGTAATTATGACAAAGGCTATATCGTATTTTATTTAATGATAACTGGCTTAACTCCTTTAGTTCTATTTCTATTGAGCATCTTAGTCGTACTCTTTCTGATCACTCTACTTTACTCCTTGCTCTTAATACTAGACATGTGAATTCTTTTCTTAATTTAGATTTCAAAATATGTGGCTTCAGCATGATTCTTTTTAAAGTGTAGTTCAGGATAATTGGAATGCTCATTTGCATCTTGATAACTCTATTATGGGCATGAATAGACTTTGGCTCAAGTTGAAAAGACTTAAACAACTTTTAAATTAGTAGAATCATAATGTTTTAAAAAATAACTTTACTAATATTTTAAATGTTGAAGAGGTTGTTAATAATGTTAAGCTTAACTGTCAAATCTCTCATTCTGATGATAATTTTGCTTTACTTTAAGAGGCTAAGGCTTGTCTCTTTAAATTACATGCCCAAGAGGAAACCATTTAGAAATAAAAAACTGCTGCTAAGCATCTGGTGGAAGGTAATAAACATACAAAATATTTTCATGCTTTGGTCAAAAGGAAACATGCCATGAATTCCATTAATAAAATCAAACATGAGGATGGTTCTGTTACTAAGAATGATGAGGAAATTGCCTTGTTGGCTGTTCAACAATTTTAGGATAGGCTCAATAAGGCTTTTATCCCTAGAAATATTGACAACCCTGCTATTATCCTCAATCTCATCTCGTCAGAGGATAATGATTTTCTTTCTAAAATTCTCTCTTTAGATGAATTAAAAGATATTATTTTTGATATGAATGGTAACTCTATTGTTGGTCCGAATGGGTTCACTACCAATTTTTTTTCAAAAAGCTTGGGATATTATTAGAAATGATCTCTATGCTGCGGTTTTAGATTTTTTTTTTGCTAGTCATGCTAAGCCTAGTTTTTTTTTCTTCTACTTATATTGTTCTTATTAACACTACCGTTGCCAGGTCCCAAGTCCTGGATGAAAAAAGTGGAGGGTTGCGTTAGGTAGTCGACAGCCAACGTAAAACTTGTCGAACAATAATGACATGAATCCTTTGAAATTGTGTTAATGCTAGGGCGTCCCCTGGAAGCGACGCGCTGTTATGCCTGAATACAGTGACAAGTGTGCAAGGGCTGCTGCACCGGCGCCCGGGTGCAGTGTTAAATAGGCAAGGGTTCCGACATTAAGGACGAATGTGGGCAAAGAAGCTAGTCTATTAAACTAAAATTAGGATATGAACTTGGAATATAGGTTCCCTTACAAAAAAATTAATGGAATTAATATATATTATGAGTCATAGGAAGTTAAATATTTTGTGCATTCAGGAAACTAAGTGGGTGGGAGAGAAGGCTAAGGAAATTGTTAGTTTAGGATTTAAACTTTTGTATTCGGGTAGGAGTCGTACTAGAAATGGTGTAGGTGTTATTATAGATAAGAGTTTAAAGGATATTGTTATAAAAATTAATAGGATTGGAGATAGAATTATAGCTTTAAAGATTGTTGTTGATGATAAGATTGTTAATATTATAAGTGCTTATGCTCCTCAAGTAGGTTTGGATATGAGTTCTAATTAAATTTTGGAATGACTTAGAAAAATTAATACAAAAGATACCTCTTGAAGAAAGTGTTTTATTGGAGGAAGATTTAAATGGACATGATGGTAGAGAGGTAGATGATTTAAAAGCATTCATGGTGGCCATGATTTGGAACGACGAATGAAGGTGCAGACCATTTTAGATTTTGTTTAGCTTATGATTTTTCAATTGCTAATACCTTATTTAAGAAAAGGAATGAGCATCTCATCACTTATAAAAATGGATGTAGTATAACCCAGAATTGACTATTTTCTTATTAGAAAATTAAATCGTTTAGATTGCAAAGATTATAAAGTTATTCCGAGTGAAAATTTAATGTTACCCAACATCGATTATTAGTTTTGGACTTTAAATAAAGGGGCATAAAGAAAATAAAGTAAAACATTTTTCTAAATTAGATGGCATTTAAAGATATTAACAAAAATATTTTTGAGAGTAAGATTTTAGATCTAAGATTTTGTCTGTGCAGAGGATGCTAATGTTATGTGGGAAAATGGCTAGTGATATTAAGAATATTGCAAAAGAAGTGCTTGGAGTACAAAGGGAAAAGTCCTAATAGTAAAAGTAGTTGGTGGTCGAATCCAAATGTACAAGAAAAGATTAAAAAAAAGAAGATTTGTTATAAAAATTGGTTTATTTTAAAAAATTCTGATAATTGGCGAAATTATAAAGTGTCTCGTAAGGATTCTAAGAAAAGCAATATGTGATGCAAAACATTAGCTTTTAGTGATTTATATAATAGATTAAATACTAAGAGGGAGAAAGATATATGTAAGTAGCCAAACAAGAGATAGAGTAGTAAGTTTAGTTCAAGTGAAGTGTATTAAGGATGAAGATCAAAAAAGTACTTTTCTTAGAGGATGATATTCGATAAAGGTGGATGAGATATTTTGATAAACTTTTTAATGAAGATTGTGAAAAATAAGATTGACTATAGTGACCTTAGCATCCTAAATGAAAATAAAGATTTCTGTTTTTATCGGCGTATTAGTAAAACTTAAGTTAGAGAGGCTTTAAAGAAAATGAAGGGTGGAAAAGTTGTTGGACCTGATGATATTCCAATTAAGGTGTGGAAATGCTTAGGAGATGAAGGGATTTCTTGGCTTACTAAACTTTTTAATACTATTTTGAAGACTAAAAAGATGCCAGATGAGTGAGAAATGAGTGTGTTAATTCCTATTTTTAAGAATAAAGGTGATGCACAAGATTGTACGAAATTATAGAGGTATTAAGTTATGTGTCATATCTTTAAAACTATGGAGCGAGTTATGGAGCATAGGTTGTGCGTAATACTAATGTTTCTCAAAATCAATTGGATTCATGCCGGGTAGGTCGACTATGGAAGCCATAACATTTATTAAGAGGTTTGATGCAGAAATTAGAGAAAATAAGGAGGATCTCAATATGATTATTATTATTGATTTAGCAAAAAAGCATATGATAAGTTCCAAAGAGAAGTGCTTTGGAAGTTCTTGAAAAGAATAAGGAGTCAATAATGCTTATATTCAAATCATTAAAGATATGTATGCAGGAGCTATTACTTGTGTTCAAACACAAAAGGTGGTGACCAAAATATTTCCCATTTCGGTTGGGTTACATCAAAGGATCAGCCTTAAGCCCATATCTTTTGCTTAGTCATGGATGTTCTCAACTAGACATTTGCAGACGAGGATGTACCTTGGTGTATGCTTTTTGCTGAATGATATTCTTCTTGTTGATAAAACTAGAGAGGAGTTGAAGTTAATACTTGAATATGGAGGTCAACCTTAGAATCTAAAAGGTTTTCGCTTGAGTAGATCTAAAGCGAAATATATGGAGCGTAATTTTAGTAGTAATAGACCTAGTGAGGGGGATTGTGACTTTGGCGATCAAGTCATTAATAAGAGTACACATTTTAGATATCTTGGATTTATTGTTTAGAGTGATGGTGAATTACATGGATATATCAAGCAAATTCAAGTTGGATGGTTGAAATGGAGAATTCATCGAGCATTGTTATGTGAAAAAAATGTACCCCTCAAACTAAGGGAAGATCTATAAGTATGGTAGTGAGCCTACAATGCTTTATGGTGCCGAATGTTGGCCATTAAAAGAGAAGCATAATACTAATTAAGTGTCGTAGAGATGAGATGCTCAGGTGGATGAGTGGCTTTACCCTTAGAGTAGGATACGAAATGAGCATATACGTGAAAAGGTTAGACTTCTCCAATAGAAGATAAATTGAGAGAGAGTCACACTTAGATGTTTGGTCACATAAAGGCGGCCTTCCGATGACCCGGTTAGGACAGTATAGGTATTAGATTTGACTGTGTATAAGAAAGGTAGGGTAGACTAAAAAGGCTTGTTAGAAAATATTAAAGGAATGACTTTCTTTATAGATTTAAATAGAAATTTGACTTTTTAAATAGGACACAATGGAGAAAAGGATTCATGTAGCCGACCCCAACGTAGTGGGATAAAGCTTGATGTTTTGTTGTTGTTGTTGTATATTGTTCTTATCCCTAAGAATAATGATGCTAGTAATTGGAATGACTTTAGACCGATTAGTCTTTGCACTTTCTTTAGTAAACTGCTTTCAAAAATTATTATGACTCGTTTAACTACTGTTCTTCCTAAGATTATTTCTCCTTTCCAAATGGGTTTTGTTAAAGGTCGAGCCATCTATGATAATATTTTGTTGGCCCATGAATTCTTCCATGATTTGGATGTTAAGGTGAGGGGTGGTAATTCTATCCTTAAGCTTGATATCTCCAAAGCTTATGATAATTTTAGTTGGCAATTCATTTATAACATCCTACAGTTATTTGGTTTTAACTTGGTTTTCATTAACCTTATTAGAAATTGCATTGAACGCTCTTTTTTCTTGATTATTATCAATGGTAAGAGCTCTGGTTTCTTTAAATCTTCTCATGGTTTAAGGCAGGGAGACCCTATATCTTCGGCTCCTTTTATTATTATGATTGATTATCTTTTTAGAAGCCTTGCTAACCTTTTTGAAAATCACCCCACTTTTTTTTAGGACTAGGGGGGTCTTCTTATATCTCACTTATATTTTACTGATGATTTTATCATTTTTATGAATGCATCTTGTAATAAGATTAACATGCTTATGGATTTCTTTTACTATTTTCAAACTATTAGTGGCCTTTCTTTGAACAATCAGAAATATTATTTCATTGTTTCTAATAATATGCATAATGATGGCATCTCGGCTATTAAAGAACTTACTGTGTTTATGCATGGCCAGTTACCTATCAAGTATCTTTGTATTCCTCTTTTTAAAGGTAGAAATAAATCTTTTTGTTTGATGATTTAATTATCTCTATGCAGAATAAACTTCAGTCTTGGGATTCTAATTTCTTAAGCTTTGGGGGTTGGTTTACTCTCATTAGAAGTGTCCTTTGCTCTCTCCCTATCTATTCTTTCCAAACTTTGCTTCCCACTAAAATGGTGTGTAATAGAATTGATAAAATCCTTAACAAGTTTTTTTGAAAAGGCACTTGTAGTAACACTAAAATTACTTGGGCTTCCTGGGATAAGTGCTGTGGGATTTTAAAAGAGGGCGATCTGGGTTGTAAAAGCATGGTTGACATGGCCCATGATTTTTCCTTCAAATTATGGTTTACTTTCATGCCAAGTTAACTTTGTGGGCTAAATTTTTGTTTTCCAAATACTATGTGGGGGAGCATCCTACTACTTGTTATTTTAATACTAGTGATTCTAAAGTTTGGCAGAGGTTTGTGATTGTTCTTCTGATTATTCATATTGGGCCCTTGCTCCCTACTTCTCTATTATGGTGGTTTTTATCTGGTATTGTTTTGGGTCCATGGGGTTGAGCGATGATTGTAAGTTTTTCTTGATGGGTATCCTGTTTGCTGCTCTCCTTCCTCAGGTTTTAGCTTTTCCATATTCTTCTAGTTGTGGGTCTTTTAGGTTTACGGATAACATGATGTGGTTGTTGCCTGGCTTGTTGGATGGTTTTATTTTGCTAAGGCATTATTGGGCGGCTATTTCTATTCTGGTTGTTAGTAGTGTTCTCTTTGGTTGGTTGTTCCTTTTTTGTGGTGTTTTTTGGGTGATCAGTGGGTTTTGGTTTGGGCACTTGGTTGTGTTATGCTGGGTTGCCTTATCTTGTAGTGACTGTTGGGCTGAAGGTGCTTTTCTAGAGCCTAAATTGGAATCCCTTGGATTAAAATGGTTGGCTTATTTTGGAA
Organism: Dendrobium catenatum; assembly: GCF_001605985.2. Taxonomy (NCBI): domain Eukaryota; kingdom Viridiplantae; phylum Streptophyta; class Magnoliopsida; order Asparagales; family Orchidaceae; genus Dendrobium; species Dendrobium catenatum. Next base: position 232,746 of record NW_021361818.1, on the reverse strand, counting down.
ATGGGTGGTTGCTCCTTTGGTTGGTTTTGTCTGGTTCAACCTGGATGTTTGTGGGGAGGTGATGCTGGCTGGGCTCTTTGGCTGGATGGAGCAGCATAAGGATTTACCTTGTGATGTTTATAAGATCCATTCTTTCCTGAGCTCTTTCTGCCCGAACCCCTCTCGCCTTGACTGTAATCCTTTTCGTTTGGTTGATGTTTTTTGGATCCTCACCACTCTTTTTTGGTTTGTGTTGGGTACTATGTTAAGATGATATGCTTTGTGGTTGGCCTGGTTCTGCTCCTACACATAGACTGCTTTCCGAGGTGGATTTTTTTATCTGAGTTTTTGGTGGTGGAGCTGGAATTATATCCATATGGTTAATTTATGGGGTTATTTTAAAATGTGTTCCAACTGTATTTGTGGCTTTGTTTTGCATATCCATTAGGTGTATGTTGCTAGCTATGATGTCTATATTAATTTTGGAAGGACTATGGTTTTATTTTTGTGTGGGGCTATGAATTACTGTATCTTGACTCTCTGGTGGTATTTTTAACTCCTTCCTTGTTATATGTTTTTGTGTCTTTTTTTTGTGCCATGTACTCTTTTTTGTAGGATCTCTATTGTGCAGGTCATTGCGCTACTGGATTTTTGGACAGGAAGCTTTCTCTGAATGATAATGGTTGCTACTTTCCTTTTTTTTGGGTGTTTCTGCTTATGCACCGTAGAATGTTCCTAGGGATTATTGTAATTTTGATTAGTAGGGATCTTGAGCTCATAGGTTTTTTTGGCTTTTATTTTGTAGCTCTTTTGAGCATTAGAGAGCTTGAGGTCCATTTAAGGACTTTGTACTTTTCCCTTTAATTAACGTGTAGGCCCCTCTATGGGTTTCCCCTAAAAAAAAAGAAAAAAAAAAAGAAATGACCTACTATTGACAAAAATTATGATGGTGCTCTTCCTTATAAGTATCTTTCTGATTGCATTCCTATTCTTAATAAACTTATTAATTTCTTCAATGGATGAAAACATAAGCTTTTATCATTTGTTAGTAGATTATACTACATATAAATAGCAAAATGGAATAATTTATCTTACTGGCTGAGATTTTAGCTATCCCCATTGGCGTGCTAAAAAATTTTTATCTTTGATTTTAAATTTCTTACACAATAATGGGGTCCCTTGTAAAATGAGCATTATCTCTTAGTATATTTCTATTCTCCTTAAAGAGAAAAAGATGATCAATATTCAATGTCTTCATATTCTCAATATGTTATGTAAATTCAAAATGATTTGGAGATTATGCAACTCCAACACTTGTTTCACTAGTTGGTATCTTAACTATTATGAATTTATTTGGGAGAAAATTAATTTATAAGTGCCCACACTTTGAAAGTTTATGCAAATAATGACAATTATAATTAAGACGTGACTATCTTTTAAAATATATGATGACATTATATTTATTATGATCCATGTCTCATTTACTCATTTGTTGATATGCTTGACACATATGTTTCTCTTTTTTATATACAATTTTTATAACTATTATTAAGGAAATCATATGCAATGATAATTCAGTATTGGCCCAACTCGTTGCTTCTATTGTTTGCATCCCATAACTCCATACTCCACAAGCCTTTTTCAAATTTTGCATTGCATAACTCTTTCACTTAGCTCATTGATTATTATAGGTTATTATCATCAATAGAAAAATTAAAGATTTTTCTTTTGGATATTCAAGCCTCTAATTTTTATATATGAGTGAAAGAAATAACAAAATTTTTAGGAGGAGTTGGATAATGTTGCCCATAAAAAATATTTTCAATTAGACTTAAAAGCGTTGAGTGAAAATTTAGATATGACATTCCTAATGAGTTCAACACACTATAATCTCAAGGATATTGGTTTATGAAGTTTCTCAATGGGCCCCTATTTATTCTTATTTATTATAGTGCATATGATTGTTACACTCACTACTTATTTTTTTTTTAATAGGGAAACCCCATTATAGGATAGACTTTATATCATAAAAAGTAAATGTTACAAGGTGCTCAAAAGAAACCACTACAGTCTTGTGGCTTAAATGCATGCATATATATAATTTTATATTTATTTTCTAATCAAGAGTCCTCCTTTATGAATTGGAATTTGGTGAGCATTTTTTTTGATAGGAAGTTATGATAATGCTCCTTGTGAGGTTCAACATGATTTGTCTCAATTATTAAGATATAAATACCACTATGGTGGAACTAATGATCTTATTTATTTTTAATATATATGTCCACCATGTTTTTGGTGACTTTGTCACCTTTTTGGCTTTACACTAAAATCATTAATGCATTATTTGATTAAAAAAAGTTATTTGAGTTTTGAAAACTATTATTTTTTTTTTTGAAAAAAGATTAATTTTCTAGAATTTAAATTTTGAAATTGAACATCTTATTATGAACGAGATATTGCCTCGAAAGGTAAAAATATCATTCCGTAATAGGTTCAGATTGAAAATTTTTGAATTCATCCTGATTATCATAGTAAAACTCAGGAAAGAATTACATGTGACCCCGGAGGATCAAAATAAAATTTAGTCGAGTGTTTGACTATGTTAATCTAGATAGAGGGACCATTAATTTCATAATTAAAATCATGATAATAAAATGATATATCTTCTCGAAGAAAGAGGATATCATTTATTATCAATCATTTGAATATGACGGTAATGATCATCAAATTTGATTTTCTCAAAGATAATTAATTAAAGTTTTAAAAAATTGATTTTAAAAATTTATCTAGGTTTCTAAATCTCCTACGAGCGCAACCCCTCATAGTTAATTACATCATTGGGAAACTAGAGTTTCCTATGAATACTCTTAATTATAATAGCGATAGAAATTTTATTAAGATTTCAAAACTTGATGCCAAAGGAGGTAAGGATTAGAATTTTCAAGCATTTATTTCTGGAATCAAAGAAGGGTAAGAGACACCTAAGATTATGAAACAATTTAAAAGTGCCCTAGTATATCCTAAGTGTTGGGCTTGAATTTGAATTGAAAGGGATTTTTAAGTTAAATTACCAATTTTATTAGAAAGTTATGATTGTATTCCAAGTTGGTTGAGGTTTTATAGCTTGAGCCTACCTCAAAATCTAAGTCTAAATTGAGTACTAAAAATTAGTGACCAAACCTAGCTAAGGTAATACATAATCTAGAGTTACCCTAGCCTAGATTGGGGAGCCAGCTAAACCACCTAGGTGCTTCAAAATCATGTATATGGTCTTTTAATGAAAGAGTGGTAGGAAAATTTAATTAAGTTTGAGGAAATTGGGGCCGACATCTAGATCAGATTTCTAATTGGCCCATTAAATTATGTGAGGTATTTGATACTTAAATACATGTAATTAACTATTAGACTCATTTAAGTTTATTTCTAATGTAATGCATTCTAGTTGAATCGAAAAATACTTAAAAATTAAAATGAATAAATTTTAAACATGCTTAAAAATATATTTTACCCTAACAAATGCACAGATTCCCTTTCATAGATTTGCACCCTCATAGGCCAAGTGGTCTGCCAAAACTCGAAGGCAGGGAGGTGCAAAAAAAAGGAAAGAAAATGCAACAAACATGCTTATAAGAACTCCCGGCAGTCCCGAGCTTACTTCTTAAAATGTTAAATTTCTATGTGAGCTTACAATTTTTAATTTTAATTACAGTATAAATAGTTTGCCTGTACCCTCATGATCCTCTGATTTGGTTCTAGGCTAAAACTAAATTGACATGCAAGATCACCAAAAAAATAAGAAAAATAGGAAAATCTTTATTACAATCAACATCAAACTATCAATTGAATAATTAAATCAATTAAATAAGCAAAAATATCCATAGGCAAATGCCTTTTAATATTACAACCAAAGGTCTGTAGAGAAGTAAAGTGACAGGGTACCACTGACAATAACACGGATTATACTCCTAATACTCAAATGACTTTGAGATTTATGATTCTTCTCATTCTTCAATTCTTCATTCTTCAGCGGACTTCTTAGATCCATCAGGTCCGAATATTCAAGTGAAAAGAAATTCCTCTCCAAAAGGGCATTTTCTTTTCTCCTTTGATACTCAAAGTATCCTAATCTAGATATCTAAATGAAGAGGGACTCTCTCCTAAGGGATGTCAGCCTTATCTTTGGATTCTAAAGTGGATATTCAATATCCCACCTCAAAGTACTTTTATATTATAACACTTAAATACATCTCTAATACATAAAATTACATTGAATGAAAAATAAAATTTAGACTCAACAACATATAGGGTTATCCTAATAAATCAACAGTTAATTTAATATCCCAAGCAATTGTATATATTAAAAATTTAAATACTCAAATTCACATTCACACTTGGCCATGCTCTTTTAATTTTGAAGGGGGCTTGGCATTCTAGAGCACCTATAGAGAACATCGTCAATTTAAAGATTAATTTTATGCCGCTTTAATCAATGCCCTGTAAGAGTATAACCACCTGCATAAAATTGTCCTAACTTAGAGGTAAATCTAACGCACAATCTAATCATATAATAGATTACATAAATTAAATAAATAATCATATCAACATTAACAACCAGTATATAGTGAAAATCATGAAAGCTCAACACATAATAAAAAAGTAAACACTGACCTAGCCTAAGACTATAATTGGTTGTCCTAATAAACCATCTAAAGTGTGTAAAGGAGGCTGTGTGGTTTGGATATATCCTATATAAGATATTTGATTGAAGTTGCTTGATGTTCTAGTTGGATGAAAGCTCAAAGGGTTTAGGTTTAAATTTAAGTATTAATGGCTTGCTGTTAATTTTGAATGTTGATTGATTACCACATTCGTTGCTCATCGGGGGCGTGAAGTTTATTTTACCTTTCTTGGGGCTAACTTAATAACCTCGTAAACCTAGGTTACCTAGTGGTAACCAATATGATTAAGTGATTTGATTTAATTAAGGTTTGAAAGTTGATGAATTTTAATTAGGATTGATTGGTTGTTGGTTTTTAAAATTAAATTAATATTTTTTGGATTTTAAGTGATTTTTAAATTTTCTAGAATTATTTAAATTATTTAAATGCATTAATTAAAGGGGGTCAAATTTTTCCTTTTAGATTAAGATTTATTTCTAGAGTTTTAATATTTTTTTATTAAATATTAGACCTTTTAATGGATAATTAGGTTTGAGTTTGCTAGATATGGAGTTTTCTATATTTAATTATGTAGGATTGAAGTTTTAACTTAAATTTTGTCTTAAGTTTGATCGGATTATTGACTTTATGATTTTGATAGATTTTTTAAGGTTTCATATTTTTTTTATAAATATTATATTTTAATTTGAGTTGAATGCCTTTGAGTTTAAACAATTAAAATTTTTTTGAAATTAGTTTTGATTTTTAGAAATTTGGTTGTTTATTAAATTATTTAATTAGTCTAAGTGCGTGTGTGTGCGCCCTATGTATGCATATACTAAAGATAATGAAGACATATAACTGCTATTCACTGATCCTTTCCCATGATTCCTAATCATATTGACTCAACCTATGTTTAAGATTTCAAAGAGATCTCTCAATAATTAAAGATTTAAAAATATATAATTCTAAAATAATACATATATTAACTTATAATGTAATTATAAGTCCATTAAAATTAAAAAATAAAAAAATACTTTAAAATAAATTTTTAATATCTTTTAAGAGCATATAATCTTTTAATATATTTTTTAAAAAATTTATTACTTTAAAAAATAAATTTAATGTTTAAATAAAATATTAAAATAATCAAATAATCAATTATTTGAAATAATTTAATTTAAATTAAAATAAATTACATATTCTATTTTTATTTTTTATTTTAGATTTTTCTAATTTAAATAGAATTTGTTTTGAAATGAATTTAAAGTTTAGACATATTAAAGCAATTAACAAATATTAAAAATATATCAAATTTAAAAATATTTCTTAAATTAAAATTTTATTAAAATTCCTTCAATAGTTTATGAAATTTAATTGTAAAAAATTAATTTTTATTTTGATTTTAAATTATCATTTTATTTAAATTTTAATTTAATATTTATAACATTATTCTACATATTTAATACTATTTATAAATTAAATTATTTAATCTAGTTAATATATGAATTTTTTAAAATTCTAATATAAAATTATTTAGAATGTATGATTAAATATTTAAAATTTTAATTTTTATATTTCATTGAATTTTTAATGCTTAAATATATATATTTAGTATAATATATATTAATATAAATATAATCTTTTATAATTTCAAATTAATATATCTTTAAATTATTTATAAAAATCAGAGATATATTATTGGAAATAATTATTAATTAAATATCTATTTTAATAAGAATTTTATAAGGAATTATTTTTAATAATATTAATATTGAATATTTAAAATAAATTAAAATATTCAAAATATTTAAATCAATATTAATTTTTTAATCCAAAGAGGTTAAATTCTAGGAGTTTGTAAATAAGTATATATATATAATATATATATATATTATATGTATGGATTTAAATTGACTTTATATATTTTTATGTAAGAAATATCTAATTATAATAATTTATAAAAAAAGAGCATCTATGGCAGACGTGTTCGCGCGGCTAGCGAATGAGCACCCGTTTAGCCTCTTATTCACTAGGCTCAAACCATGAAGGTGAAATCATTAGATGTTGGAATTGCAATGATTGTCCAAGCAGTAATTATTTGCTCGAATGAATACCGCATATGCAGATATCATCTTATCCCACGATCGGTAGCATGTATTTTTGATCCCAATATAGATCATTCCATGGAAATAATCAATTGCTAAGATTGAGTCCAATGGAATCCAAAAATCGCTAGGATTACACGCTTTCTAATGAAACCGCTGGAAAAAGGCTAATATCTGGATCGTTTGATCGTCGACAACGGTTCAAAAAAACATGCATAACACATTGTTGCGATGAACCCATATTAATGCATTTTTTGCTTCATTTTTCAACAATCCGGTAACCAAATCGAATTGAAATGATTAAACATGAATCTATAACATGAAGAAGCATTTCATAAGAATCATTATTATGCGTCTAAAATAGGCTTAATTAAAAGTTAATTTCTCCAAATGTTTCCTAACAATGCGCGTTTAGGGATTTTCACCCTCGTTTAGATGGATTTAAACCATTTAAGATCTTCTCTGAAGTTTAGTTGTTTCCTCATATATTTTCTCTCTTGAATCCACAGATCTTGATAAGACCACGGGATTGCCTGAGAACCTATGACATATTGAGGTTGATGTTGCCAGAATCCCATCGCCGGTGAGGTTATACCAGCTGGATTGGCATGTGGAGGAGTGTTGCAATTGCTGGTGGAGCTAAATAAACCAAGATACTTGGCTTGGAGAAAGCTTGAGAAGTGAGAGAGTGCTTGCGATTAAGAATGGTTAGTCCCAAAGGAGCATTTTCCCTTTCAACTCCTCCCCAGATCGAATAGATGGTCTTGATAACTTATAGTAAGACACTAGCTAAATTTCCATATTGCTTGGAGTGTTGGAAGGCAGCTGACTCAAGAAGGACAAGAGGAACAAATGACATATAAAGGTCCATTTTTGTTCCTCTTATTAAGCAATCACAGGTAATGGAAAGGAGTGATAGGAGCCGTTTTCTGACCTAATACAAAGAGCTTAGGAATGATTTGAGAATGTTTAAAGTATCTCCGCAGCAATTGGAGTGAATTGGAATTGAAGAGGATGCCATGTCATAACAAAGGCGTTTTGTCATTAAATGGGTCTCATTGACAATTTGTTGACTTAGTTTGTGTGTGAAAGTTTCGTTTGGGTTGTTAAGCCTTATTGAACTACCTGAGGCTAACCCAAGAGAGAGGGGGGGGGGGGGGGATAATTAGTAGTTTTAAAAATTCTTAAATAAACAGTAAAATCTATTTGAAACCTTTTTGAATATTTAAAAAACAAACACAATCAACCTTTGATGTGAAAGAGATTAACAAAAAAAATCATATATTTTAACCATATAATTAACCACAGAAATTAAATACGAAAAATAAAGTGTAGGAATAAAATAGAAAAAACACATCAAATTTTATAGTGGTTCAATCAACTTGACCTACGTCCACTCCCCGGAGCCACTCCTCCAAGTATTGCACTGACACTGCAGTGTCTCTCTTTTAGCTCCCACAACAAGGTGGAGAAGCCTTTAAAAAATCCTTTTTACTGACCCCGGTGAGGTAGAGAACCCAGACTCCTTTTGCTTCCTCCTAAAGCAGATAGAGAATCGCTATACCTTTTACTTCCTCCTAAAGTAGGCATAGAACCTTGATCTAGTGCTAATGAAGACCTCACTAGAACCACCAAGGAAGCAGGGATGACGATTGGAGAAGATGATTTGAATCCTTACTTGGAGCAACCTTTGTGAATACCTTACAAACTCCCCCATATAATACCATCTCTCTCTCTCTCTCCCAAGCTCTCCCTCTCCTTTTCTAAGCTATCTCAGGTCAAGATAACCGCAAAAGATCCTCTCATTAGCAAATAAGAGATCTTATCAAGAAGGCCTTAAAAATTACCCTAATTTTCAACTTGCTGTCAAAGATAGTCCATGCTGATTGATTGATCGTCCTTCCAACCAGGACGATCTGATTTTGTTGTACGATTAGAACATAATATTTATTCTAATCGTCTAGGATGATATGGACATCGTCCCTTATGATTAGTTCAAAATCATACATAATCATCCAGCAGATAGTTCAAGACGTCTAGGAGATACATCTGGATGATGAAAAAATATAATTGATCCTCCAGAACGATTCTTGGATTGTTCTATACGATTAGATCAAAATAAGTGATTATTGTCTGGCATATAGTTTGGGACGTCCAGGAGATACTTCTGGATGATGAAGAAATATAATTAATCATTCATCAGATAGTTCAGGACATCCAGGAGATTCAGGAGAAGACTAAGGTTTTTCTTACTGACCATCCAGGATGATCCCGCGATCGTTCAAGATGATATGATCGATAAATCTAATCTTAATTACTTTCCTTAACCACTTGACTAATTTAGGCATGATTGTTATAAATCGTCCATGACGATATGGGATCGGCCTATACGTTTAGAACAAAATTCTAAAAATAAAATACTACCTAAATAAGTTTGGCAGCTGAGTATTTTTTTTTTAGCATATCATCTAGGATGATGGGAGTATCGTCATGGACGATTTGCTTAAGTAAGTTTACATTACCAAAATGCCCTAATTTGGGTTTTTGCTTTTGATCGATCATCTAGGAAGATATGATAAAAACAGAAAAACTCTAACTCATTAAATTTTTCCCCCTGAGTGTGTGTACAAGGTTACTTAGCTTCAAGATCCATTAATGTACATTTGACTCAAGAAAATGTAAAAAATGCATTGAAATATAAATTACAAACTAACTAAATCATAGTCTACCAGATCTTGAGCTGATTGACATTCTAAGCAAACTTATAGACCTAAAAGGTTAGTGAGTTGGGAACATAAAATAGATATGCATGAAGGATAGTAGTTAAAGGACAATAATGTTTGTTATCATCAAAATAATAATACTTAGGTCCAAATTTGCAATAGTTTGACCAGTCAACATGCTAAGTCTTACTAAGGTGGCAAAGGGTAAAGCTTGGAGAGCTGGTTGGGTTGATTCAAAGGGGATTTGATGACTTGAAATTAGTATTTGATTGTTTGGAGAGATATTTAACCAAGTGTAATGGGGTTGACTTAGTCAAAATGACTATAGTTTGATTCCAAGTGAACTTGGATATGCTTGAATCATTCAAAGAGATAGGTTTGAGAGTGGAAAGTTTGAAATAGTTAAATGGGTTGGAATGACACATTTAAACCCTTAAAGGGTTATTGGGTCAACCTAGTTTGACCTGGTCAACCATGTTGACCCAGGACCTGGGTTATGGTTTAATAGGTTTGGTTTGATGTTTGAAATTTGCTAGAAGTGGTCTCAAGCAATTTGGTTTGAAATGAGTATTCAAACCCCTAAGGGGTATTTTGGTCAAAAGGGTCTACCTGGTCAACCAATATTGACTAGGGATTGGGTCTATTGACCAGGGACTGGGTAGATTTGGGATTTGGATTGGTCATAGTGACCTCATATAAAAATGAGGTCAACATGCATATTCTATTTATTTTGATTAAGGTGTAACTTTCTTTACTTTTGATGTACAATACTTATGAAAATCTTACTATGGCCCTTAACATTTCCCAAAAAAAAAAAAAATTATCCTGGCAATTCACTTCTTTAATTATTGGAGCAATTATACACATACGTACACATACAAACACATGCACACATTTACAAATATAGAACAAAAATTTATCATTTTATGAAAATTTTAGAGAGTTAAAGCAAAAAAAAAGCCCCCTAATGCAAAATAAGCATCCTAAAACTTAAATTTATAACTAGAATATATTTTTTATTAACCATATCGAGGGGAGGTTCATATTTATATCTAGGAAGTGGTTAATCTTTGTTATATTTTCAAATTTGTCATTTTATGTTACAAACTTCTCAATACCCAAATAGTTTTCAAAATTGTAATTATTTATGTTCAAAAATAGGGGCAACTTTTGCGTTATCAAAAAATCCATTCGATTAAGTATAAATTTTAATGCAATTTTTTCAAATCCAAAAGCACAAGTATTTAGATAAAAAAACTCTAGAATCGTCTCCTAGATCACTTAAACTCCATTTTAGGAAATTTATGCTCAAAATAAATATTTTAATCTGACAAACTCAATGATGCCAAAAAGGTCTTGATATAAGTCAAAATGGACCAAAATAAAACAATTATAAAAATAATTGGAAACTTCATAAGACCATTTGATGGACCAAATATACTTTGAATATTACATTACTTGACGAGCAAATTCAACAAGGTCAAAATCATTTGATTTGATCTCATTTTGATGTTACTATGTCTTAAAAATAATGTACAATAAATTGCAATCAACATAGAACTTTTGATGAAGAATTCTAATTTCTCATCCAAATAACTAGAATTTCTCTATCCACAAATATAATTTTAGAACATACTTCTATGAATTTGAGAATTGTTGCAATCTATGATACCCAGCATGTGAGTTTGATGTTAACAAATATTATTGATTGAGATTTTATTTCTTCTAGCATATATATTGGATTTTTTTTTTTCTTTGCACTAACATCTCAGGTGCATAACACATCACTCAAGATTGATCAAGACTCAAGTTTGGTTATAATAAGTTATCATTGAAAAGAGTCTGTAATATTCACTTTCTTTTATTTTCTATTTCTTAAGTTTTTCCATGTAAGAGTGTATGCAAAATTGACGACCGAACACACACACAGAGGGAGAGCAAAGAAAATTTGAGATGAATTTTTTTTGAAGTAATCGTACCATACGATTACTATTATACTATTTGATCAATTTTATAAAAAAGAGGGTTAACGACTAATTGAATCATTAATGCTTATGAACTAATCGTATTGTGCGATGTAGATCGTATTGTATGATTTGTTTTGATATGTATACCCTAACCACCAAATAAATTAAGTAAGAAATTTTAAAATTGAATTTTAAACTAATCGTACTGTACAATATTTGAAATCTTACTTAAAATATCTCTCGTGATTAGTAAATTAAATCAATATTTAATAAATATGGCTAATCATACTGTAAGATAAAGATCATACTGTATGATTGACAGAGATGAAATTCGGTCATCATAGAGATTGTACTCGATGAAAATTTTAATTTTTGAACTAATCGTATAATATGAAATATATATCATATTATACGAACTGTTGATATTGCAATGACCGTACTATATAATGTGAATCATATCAGATGATTGATAGAGACGATTTCTAATCGTCCCCATAACCATCCTATACAAATAGAGTTGAATTAAACTAATCATACTGTACGAACTTACGATCATAATATATGATATATTTACTAAATTTAAATAATTCTTTTAAATGATTATTTCAGTGTACTAGACGAGTCCTATTTTTTAATAGATAGTACTGTATAAACCCATATCATATTGTACGAACAAAAGTGACTAAATTAAAAATTTAGGGTTTTTTGAAGCCTTGTAATTAAGCATCTTGTTAAAGTCTTTTTGTAAGAACTATTTGATGTTGAAGAAACTTTGAGGGAGAATTTCTTGAGAGAGCTTTGGGCTTATAGAGGAAGAAGGTGAGGTTGTGTGTGAGGGAGGAGTGTGAGGGGTATTCACATGGTTGCTCCAGGCATACGTGTACCCATCTTCCTCCTGTAACATTGATGAGTTATTAAAGTTTCTATTGGGAAAGAAGCTTTAAAGTCAGGGTTTAAGGTTCTCTGCTTTCACCATGGGGGTGAAAAAAAGATTGACGGTTCTCTACCATCATCAGGAGGGTTAGAAATATTCTTTGGGTTCTATTTCTTCAATAGGAGGGTGAAAAAGGATTGAATGTATGTTGCCATCACCAGGAGTTGACATAGCTTCTAGTTCTTCACCACATCGGATTTGGTGGAAGTGATTCTTGTAAGGGCTTCTCCTCCTTACTATTGGTGCAAAAGAAGAGTCACTATAGTGTTAGTATAATACCCGAAGAGGAGGACTATGGAGAGTGGACGTAGGTTAAGGCTGACCAAACTACTATAAAATTTATTTCTGTGTTATTTCTTATTTATTTTTACTTTTTTTTATATGTACTTAAATTTTTTACACGAATTTCATCTTTTTTTGCAAGTTGCAGTTTGGTTAATTCGTGATTAGCAAAAAAAGAAAATTTTCATATTTTGGTTGATTTATTTGTGCCTCAACCACAAAATATTTCAAATTCTAAATTGGTTCCGCATGTGTTAAGTTACTCATTTAGATTTGTTTAAAAAAACCGTTATCTAGCATAAAATGAAAGAAAGTTTTTGTTGCAGTTTTTTTTTTAAATACCAATTCATTTCACTCTTGGTGCGCCTAGGATTAGTTCACCGAGGTCTTACAACCTCCCTTAACTTTCAAGAGTACCATAATTAGATTATAATAATAATTATAAAGAATATATTCTAAGCTTTATCTACTAGTTGATGTAGAACATTATATGGATAAATATAATCATGATAAAAGCCAAATTAGAAGAACTAAGACTAATGCCCAAGGAAAGGATCAAAGAAAAACCCCAATTAAGAGCCCAATAATCAGCCCATAGGTTTCAATATTTTAAATATAATTTATATTTTAATTTTCATATAAAAGCTTGTATGATTAGAGATTGAAGAAGTGTTAAATTATGTTATATTAGAGTTGTTATAATTTTCTTTATCGAAATGTTCTTTATTGTTATGTATATTATATCATGTACTCATCTTATTATAGTGACAGGAGTTCTCATTACATCAGTTATTAGGTAGAGATTATTCATAAGGATAACTTCTTAGATTAATAAATGATGAAAATGAAATACATAAAATTGATTAAATAAAGAAGTTAACACATTGCGATCAACTACATCACATTAAGCTCAAACATTTAATAATTACTACTACCAAACCAACCTAGCCACCACAACGAAATACATACAACTTAAGAGGACTACAAATCATTACTTCTCATTAAGCAATATATGCTTGCATGCTTGAAGATGAGGTTGAGTAGGGTAACAACAGAAGTGAAACTCAAATTGGAGGTCTTGTCAGTCTATTCTATTTAAAATATTTCTTCTTTTACCTCCATACAATAACTTCTTCATGCATTTCTTATAGATGTCTAAAATATAACATTCCTCATCAGAATCCCATAAACGATAAAGAATAATATGCTTAAGATTAAGAGGAGGCTTTTCAACAATGGTTGACGTCTCACCTTCTCTTTCATGTCATATATCATGATACTACATCTAAAGAAAGTGAGCGCTAACCAGACAATGATCTTGTTGTAAGAACTTCTCTTTGATATATTTCTATTTGGAAGCATTTAAGAAATCTCCCATTTTATTAGCTTCTACTCTCATTGCTTCAACATAGAAATACAAGTGTAAACGATCCCTATCGTTTGTCCAAATATACATGCATGCAACACCTAAAAATTTCATTTGCCTTCGCCTTTAGCTCTAGCGGGCTATTAGAAGATCTTGTCATACAAGCATGTAATCATATGCTTGTAATATTTAGCAATTCTTTTGTGGGAATGCCTCGAGTCTTCTCAAAACTTGGCCAATATATTATGAAGAAAAAAGACAAAATATAGAATTCAAGTTTTTGATAAATCAAACCTAATTGAAGAAATTACACTCAATGTTCAACCCCACTACTAGAATCATCACTTATATAATTGAACTTACATGAGCCACACATTGTTAATAAAATATAAATTTCATTTCAAAAAAAAAAATTTATGGTATACATAATCTCATCCATTGGACATTACTATTAAACAACTCATATGAAGAGAGATGTTTTTGCTAACAATAATATCAAATAAATTACATAACTATCAATCAATAACTATAGTATCCTATCCTACCATCATTAAACTTAGTTCTTCATATATAACTCATTACTTCTCTCACTAAATATTCACAAATATACTCTAATATTAGAAATTGTAGTTATTTAGTTAATATTGCATTTTTATTAACTTATCCTAACTCTACAATTTTAAGTTAAATTATATACAATATGTAGATCACTTAAGTAATAAAATTCTTAATCAATATAATTTGATTTGACAATATTGTTAGACTGCTAAAATAATGTCACTTTCAATAAGAAAGTAAGAAATTCAATACCTTCACTAGTTAAAGATAACCTATAATCATCAATGAAGATTTATTTAAAAAAATATAAAATAGATTGGAATGAATAACTTTGAATACTTTTAGTTTTTTTAATAATTACTAATGAGTTAGAAAATTAAATATTTAATGAAATCTATTTTAAAAATAGGGTTTTTACATACCTAACGCTTAAAACCTCTCAATTTACTTATCTAACACCTAAAATTTAATATTTTACCCTTCTACCACCTAAAAGTCCTATCCCTCATTAGATATATTACTTCGTTTCTCTCGCGTCAAAACTAAACTCTGAAAGCTATATTTCGCGATGGAATCGTCTTCCTTAGCTTGTGCGAATACATCCGAACAGATGGACGACGATGGACAACGAGGAGGATCACAGTTCTAACCTGTCAGACCAGCCACTTGACTCGCAATCAGCTCCTAAAATACTCGTTCAATCGGATGTTATGCCATAATTGACAATAGCTCTACTGCCGAAGACTCAATCTCTATTATGAGGTTTCCCATAGATCAGGACCTGCATTCCGACGACTCTGTTCCTGACGCAGAACCACCAAGCGGCGATCTTGGGAGCTCTGCCCAGGTTTGTGATTCGACCCAAATAATCCCGTGTGGGGATGCTATTTCTAGTGGGAAGGCTTCCTCTAAGATGGCGTATGACTCTAGAGGCAGGATGATTGTGAATGACTCTTCTTAGTGCAGGTGTACAAATGTCCAAGATATATGCACTTCTCATCTTGTTGCTACAGGATCTTGCCATCACATAATATAGGGAATAAGATATCGCATGTAGAATACAGAACTTTAGCTCTAGAATGTGAAGCACTTGAAGCGGGAACAAAAGCGGAAACAGTAGAGCAGGCTCCGCTCGCAACCTTGCAGACGAAAAGCAAATTTTTGACGGGGGTTAGCCAGCTCCAGATTGCCGGAGACATCGCCGCCGTTGCTCTTGTTCTACCGGCCAACCCATCTCGCGTGAATGAACAGAAGAAGACGGCTCGACGAGATTTCTGATGGGGGTTTAAACGGAGTGATAGAATTGAGGAAAAGTGGGGTTTTAAATGATATATTAGTAAATACAATAATTTAAGTGTTAAATATGTATTTATGATAGTTTTAAATGTTATGTATTTAAAAAATCCTTTAAAATTTATCTTTATATATAGTGATTGCCCTATAACATACCATATGTTTCTCCGCGAGACATCTCAACACGTCTTCATATAAAACTGCCGCGAAGCCCTTATAGCTCTAAGAAACCCTAATTCAAGCCTTAGCCGTCTGCGTTTTTGTTGGACCTCCCACCTTTATATACCGATCTTGATCGCTTTCGGCGGCTTCTGCCGCCTCTGTTCGCTGGCAAGATGCAGATCTTCGTGAAAACCCTAACGGGGAAGACGATTACCCTGGAGGTGGAATCCTCCGATACCATTGACAACGTTAAGGCCAAGATCCAGGACAAGGAAGGCATTCCTCCGGACCAGCAACGCCTTATCTTCGCCGGTAAGCAGCTCGAGGATGGACGTACTCTGGCCGACTATAATATCCAGAAGGAGTCGACCCTCCACCTCGTCCTTCGCCTCCGCGGAGGCGCTAAGAAGCGTAAGAAGAAAACATACACCAAGCCCAAGAAGATTAAGCACAAAAAGAAGAAGGTAAAGCTCGCTGTGCTACAATTTTATAAAGTAGACGACTCTGGCAAAATGGCGCGTCTCAGGAAGGAGTGCCCAAACGCCGAGTGCGGTGCTGGGACTTTTATGGCGAACCACTTTGATCGCCACTATTGCGGCAAGTGCGGTCTCACTTACGTCTACCAGAAGGCCCAAGGTGAGTGAAAGTTGGGGCGATGGCTACTGAGGGGAATGATGCTTGTTAATTTCTGCTATTTATTTGGTATTTTAGCTTTCTTTTAGTTTGGTTGGCTATTTGAATTTTTATGAAGAGAACATGCTACTTTGTCTGGTGTAATCGCCTTATTTGGATATGGTGAATTCTGTCTTTCTTTATAAACATTTTCTTTTGGATTAGATTTCCCAAACAGTTATTTGAGCTGATTTTGATTTCTTCTTTTAATCATCTAGAAATTGTTGTGATTGTTGATCTACCTATCATCTATACTTGTTTCACAAGGGAATTATATCTATTTGTTCTAATTGGCGATGGTTTCATTTGAAATTGCGAATGAATCAAATTTATTAGTCATTAAATAAAGCTACGTGTGAGGGAAATCTATATCATCAATAGAATGATAATGTTATGATCATTGTATTAAGTTAACTTGTGCATGAAGATCTATCTTGACGGTTATTTATGTTTTTGGAAAATTAACGTTTACAATAATGAAAATATTTGATATGATTATTGAACTTTGATAGACATAACTGATTGTTGAGGCAATAATTTGCTGTAAAATGAGGGCAAAACTCATGCGAAAGTTGTTAAAAATATGTATGATGTGAGAATAGCATTTTTGTAATTGTGAGATGATCCAGAAATTATTAAGGCTAGAGTCTGCTAAAATTTGGAAGGATAGAATGTCTTATGGTTTTATATGAGAAGTGTAAAAATATCACTTTTTGAAGATAAAGAAGTGAAAAGTAAAATTTTCAACATTTTGAATGTTTGGTAGAAATGAGTTGTTAGTGGTGCAGGTTATGATCATGCTAGAGGAATGTTAAAGTTGTCATTGTTTGAATATAACATATTTGTAAAATTAATGTGATTGATGATTTATAATGGAGAACAGACAATCCCTGAATGTGACAAGTAGGATTAGAAATGAAATATAGTTGATCAAAGTTAACATTTTCATATGTTTTGAAAAATGCTTTTGTATAATATGGTTAATTCTTCATTTTAACTCAAAAAAAGATTAGATAAACTTTCCTCTATAAAAAATTCCTCCATCATTTAGAGTAAGGCTAATGATGATGGTAATAATCGATATACCTGATGACAAAAATTAATCCATTTTTCAATGAGCTGTTTGGTAAGGTATGCTGCTCATGGAATAGTTAGTGGTGCATCTTGGTATGTTATATTGTTTTGTAAATTAAGAAAAGCATGAATTTTACATGTAAGGTTTTAATATACTGTTATATGTTGGATTTTGCATTTTCAGAAATCCTTTAATTTGAAATAAATTGTTGATTTAAAACAATTGTTGCTATGCAGGTTTGAAACTAAAAAAAGAATAAAGTCCCATATTTATAAAAAAAATGGTATTTTTTTAAAAACGTATTCACAAATGCCATTTAGTTGCAGTGACTCTTACACAATACATTTTTCTACTTTGCTTTCTCCTATTCTGCTTTAGGATGTGTTGACTATCGAGATAACTTGAGGCTTCATTATCATATGGCTACTAGGAAAATTTAAATATTGAAAAAGGGTTGAAAATCAAGGCAGTTAAATGTTTAGAATTGGTTCTTAGTTATGTTGCTCTGGTGCAGCTTTTTCTGCTTTGAGTAGTGGTAAATGGGCTTAATTCGTGGTTTTTGAATTTGAACCAACTTGAATGCTCATATTATGTAGTCCCCAAAGCAATTGGCCCACATTTTGTGAGTATTGTAACCATTGATAAATACCTAATGTTTGATTGATGTTTACAAGTTCATTTATTTAATGAGTCAAATAGAAATAAGATTTTGTTTGATCTTATTCGATTTGATAGTAATTTGATTATTAATGTATCGATCAAAAGCTGGGCATATATGCTATGGGAAAATGTCACATTTAAGGTGATTAAGTAAATTTCATGGCATTTCTTGATAAATGCTTGTAGTAAAATGAATATTGCTAGCTAGTGGCTATCTGATTACCTTAAATACATGTGAGGATCTTCAGATACCAAATAGGTACTTGTGAAGCCATTGATTGACTAGCATCTTGAAAGGAAAAGGGGATTTAGAATTCTAAGGCTTTACTTTTCATTATCCATGTGCTTTTAAGTTTCAAACTATTTTACTTGTATGATTTTTAAAGTAATATTAAGAATATATATGTTGCGGAATTGATGAGTTGTCTAATTATTGAATTTCTAGCTAGATTGATAAATTAGTTGGTAACCAAGATCATTGTTCTGCCAGGTTCACCAGAATTCATTGATTTCTTAACAACAATAAACCACAACAACATCAAGTCTTTATCCCACTATGTGGGGTCGGCTACTTGAATAATTTTTTTTCCATTTTGTTCTTTTAAGAATTAAATTCTCATTTAAATCTAAGAAATAAATATCATTTCTAATTTTTCCTAACCAAGTCATTTTAGGTCTATCTCTATCTTTCTTAAGATAAGTTAAATCTAATTCATCTACTTTGCTAACTGGGTCATCGGAAGACTGCTGTTTTATGTGACCATACTTTGCTAACTGGGTCATCGGAAGACTGTTGTTTTATGTGACCAAACTGTTTAAGACGACTCTTTCTAATCTTATTTTCCACTGGAGCTACTTCAACCTTTTCATGTATATGCTTATTTTATATCATGTCTCTGAGAGTAAAGCCACAATCCACCTGAGCATCCACATCTCTGCAACACTTAATATTATGCTTCTCTTTTAATGACCAACATTTTGCATCATAAAGCATTGCAGGTCTAACCATCATTTTATAGAATTTCCCTTAAGTTTGAGGGAGACTATTCTATTACACAACAAGCCCGATGCATTCCTCCACTTCAACCATCCAACTTGAATTCTACTAATAATCCCCAATCTACTTCACCATCACTCTAAATAATAAGGCCAAGATATTAAAAATGTGTATTCATATTAATGACTTGATCACCCAAAGTCACAATCCCCACTCTATTATTACCAAAATTACTCTCCATATATTTAGTTTTAGATCTACTCAAACGAAAGCCTTTAGATTCTAAGGTTGACCTCCATAATTCATGTTTAACTTCAACTCTCTCTAGTCTTATAAACAAGAAGAATATCATCAGTAAAAAACATACACCATAATACAACCTCTTGCAAATGTCTAGTGAGAACATCCATGACTAAAACAAAAAGATATGGGCTTAAGGTTGATGGATGTAATCCATTTGAAATAGGAAATACTTGGTCAAACCACCTTGTGTTTGAACACAAGTAATAGCTCATGCATACGTATCCTTAATGACTTGAGTATAAGAATTATTAACCCCTTTCTTTTCTAGAACTCCCCATAGCACTTCTCTTGGACTTTATCATATGCTTTCTCTAAATCAATAAATATCATATGTATATCCTCATTCTCTCTATACTTCTCCATCAAGCCTCTCAATAAATGTATATCTTCCATAGTAGTCTTACCTGGCCTGAATCCAAATTGATTTTGAGAAACATTATTATCGTGCCGCAACCTATGCTTCATAACCCTCTCCCATAGTTTTAAAGTATGACACATGAACTTAATATAATTTGCACAATCTTGTGCATCGCCTTTATTCTTAAAAATAGGAATTAACACACTCTATTCTCCACTTAACTAGCATCTCTTTATTCTTCAAAATAATATTACAAAGTTTAGTGAGCCAAGAAATTCCTTCATCTCTAAAGCATTTCCACACTATTGGAACATCATTAGGTCCAACAACTTTTCTACACTTTATTTTCAATAAAGCCTCTCTAACGTTGGTTTTACTAATACGTCGATAAAAATAAAAATCTTTATTTTCATTTTTGGTGCTAAGGTCACTAAAGTCAATTATATTCTCATAATCTTTATTGAAAAGTTTAGAAAAATATCTTCATCCATCTTTGTTGAATATTTTCTTCTAATAGAAGTACTTTTTAATCTTCTTCCTTAAATAAACATCACTTGAACTAAATCCTTACTATTATCTCTTTATTTGACAAACTTATACATGTATCTTTCGTCCTCGTTAGTATCTAATTTATTATATAAATCATTAAAAGTGAAAATCTTTGCATCGTATATTGCTTTCATAGACTCCCTACAATACTCTCTATATATATTTGTCTCAGTGATCATAATTTTTTATATTTAAATCAATTTTTATAACAAATCTATTATTTATTTTCCTCATATGAAACTTATTTGTAAAGTGTTTGGGTGATTTCATTAAGTGTAGAATTTTTGTTTACCTAGGGGTGTTAGCTTTGATGTAGGGAGTAATTTGACAATTTTAATCTTAATTTTTAATCAAGATTACTCTGATCCGAAGCTTAAATTAGTTTACCTCTTGTTTAATTTGTTTAGTTGCATTTAGGTTTCAATTTTTTATTTTGTGGATCTTAATTTAAGTCATCAATGGTTCAAGTTCCAAATTTGTAATTTAACCAACTTCAAATTGATTAAAAGAATATTGACTGCAAAGAGTTTTCAACTTCTTAATAATTTTCATGAAATCAAATCTTTTATGGTCAGTATCTAGTTGATAAAGATACTGTTGAGCATAATCGAGCATCTACTTCTCCAAGTATTGTTAAGCATTGGATATTGTGTTTTCTAAGTGTGCTGAATGTCGAGTTACTCGAGTATGAGCAAGTAATAACACCGAGTTCCTTTATTCTTTTACTGAATTTTGAATTTTGAGTTTTCTAAGTATGACTGTATGAGTGTATATCAAATACCGAGTAGTCCAGTATGGTTGAATATGGTTGTTGAATTGCTGAGTTCCATGAACATTCAAATGGAGTAGCTGTGTTTCTGAGCTTCTTGGCCTTTTTAAGTTCCTTCCATTATTAGGCTGTTAAGATGTTGACAATTCTTGGTGTTGTGATCATGGTTTTTATCAAAGCACAATATTTTGATGTGTCCCATATGTGAGGGTATGCATATTGTGTAAGAGGCTGATGGAAGTATATATTGTCCTTGAAACTGTGCACCAGCTCTGCATAAGATACTTGCAGAGCAGTTTTAGTGGGGCATCTATTAGTTACTGGCGATTTTTCTCTTGCTGGAGGTTGATATGTTGGTGTGTTCCTATTTTTTGACTTGTTAATGGTGGAGTTAATGCGGTTATTGACTGTCACAACGAGTGCCGACTCCTCGTCGCTTTGGTGTTTAGTGTTTTTGAGTTTTCCAATTTTTATTCGATCGACTCGACATCTTTGCTAATAACTTTAGGGTGATGTGTTTTTGAGTTTTCCAATTTTTTTTTTTTTAAATTTTTATGATTATTGATGACTTCCAACATTTCATCCAATGTTTTTGATTGTTTCAGTTCAAGTTATATTTGAACGATCCTTTGTTGAGACCCCCTATTTGAGTGCAGTAATTGGCTCCTCATCTTTTTCATGACCAAATCATTTAAGGCTACTCTCTCTAATATTACCTGTTACTGAGAGTAAATTTACTTATCCACCTGAGCATCCTTATTATCTTAGCAGTGCTTAACTTAATGTTATGCTTCTCTTTTAATGATCAAAATTTTATGTCTTAAAGCTTTACAGGTCTCATCACCATCTTATAAAAATTTTCCTTTAGTTTGAGTTGTACTTTTCTATCACGCAACAAATCTGAAGTATTTCTCTACTTCAACCATTTCACAAATAAGCCATTTGTTAAAATAATTTATATGGAATTCTCTTGGTGTTAGAAATGGAGTTCGGTTGATGATAAATTATTATTTAATATGATTATTTTTGTATTTTGAAGTGAAAAATGAAGAGTTTGATTGGAAATGCTCTTAAAAGAATATTATTGTCTAGCTCATTGGATTCATGGTTTTGCATTTTATTGTTATTAAAAGTGGCTTATGTATTGTATGTAAATATTTAAATATTAATAGATTCAATAAAATTAAAAAAGTAATTGTAAAAATAAGAATCAATTTTAAAGATTATTTATGAAGCATATTTAACACAAGATATCTTTATTTTTTGTGCTTATTATTTTGATTCATATATTCAATTAGCAAAATTTTAGTAAGAATGTAGATGCTATGAGCGATGAAATGGTTAAATCATTATTTTTTTATTTTTATAATAAATATAGGTTTTGTTTGAAATAATTTTTTTGCTATTTTTTAAAGCATTATTTTAGTATAAATTTTATACTAAAAACATTATTTTAAAAAACAATAAGGTATCTCAAAAGAAGCTGTGGCAGTAAGGAGATGCTTTTTATAATAAGGAGATGATTTTGTGATAATTTAGGTCGTGAGGTGGAATTTTTATGGAATAAATTTTATATAAAATATATTTAATGTATCTTATATACGCCACACTGTAATAATATGAATACTTATACAAATAATACATCACACAGTTTTTTCAATTTATGCTAAGGTGTTCATAATAAGAAATTGCAAGATCTTATAAGAACCTTGAAAATGTAGTTGATATATTTAATGAATTGCTACATATTTCAAATGAGTTTGTGTACTGTGTTTTTTTATGGCTTCTTGTAAGGAATAATACTACAACATCATAGAGATCACGCCAAAAAAATGTTAACTATTCTGAAAGATTAGGAGATATAAGAGATTAGCTAATATTGAATAAAAGTAAAGTTTAATTTGGGATGATTTTTTTACTTCTTATTAAAGTAATTTTTTAATATAAAAATAAAAAATTACTTAAAAAGTCATCATAAATGAAGTCAAAGCGTAAGCCATTACATATAATCGATGATAACTATAATTTAGAGATTTAGGATTATAATATATATTGTTAGAATCTATACAAATGATTATTTATATGGATTCAATGGTTAACTTATATAATGTTGAGGTTGAATATCAAGAGGTAAATATATATTATAATGCATATGGAGATGAAGAAGAGAGCAAAGGAAATTGGGGGAAGAGAACGAGATGTGAGAGTGATGGCAATTTATAAAATTTACTTGCAAGTTTTAATAATTGTAATATATATTTTAAATATTTTTTTATGCAATTGTGGTATTCTTAGGCTTTGTTTGAGACAACTTTAGACTATTGATTTTTCCCTACTTTTATAAAAATATATATATTTTTAAAAATAAAGTAATAAAATAATAGAGCAAAGATATGAATAATATGATGATCGATCACAAGTTATAATTTTTTTCTCAAATATGAATTCCAATAATAATATCAATGCTCAACATATAATAATAAAATCTAGGAAATAAAAATAAGAGTAAGAACAAACAAATCAATTTATTGTTTTTCGATCAATTTGGCATTTGTTCACTCTCTAAATAATTCATTGTGATTTTCACTAGTATTCTCTGCTTTTGCTTCCAATAAGGGAAGAAGCTTCTCTTCTTCATAGGGTAATGAAGAAATCTTTACACCGCACTTCTCAAAAAGCTTTCAAACCTAGCCTCCTCGACTACATCCATGAGGTACACAAGACCTCGAGATCTTCACATCCTTTACCACAAGATTTTTTAAAGCCCTCAACGAAGAGCTTTTGGTAAAGCCTAGATGAATAGCTGGTATGATGGGAGAAATAACCAAGTGAATACCTCACCCAAAATTCAAGAATTATCTCAAGAAACTCAAAACATGCTTCCCTAATCTCTCATCTCTCAATCCTCTCCAAAGGCTTTCGCAAAGTTATGAAAACTCTCTCTCGAAGCCTTTAGATGCTCTTTTCAGTTATGAAAACTCTCCAATCCTTTTAGGATTTCTTAGAGGTTATATATGGTGGCCTCAAAATAAACATTAAAAGACTTATTATTAGAAATATCAACCTAATTGTATAATCCAATAAATTATAAAGTGTGATTAGATCAACCAACATGAAAAACTAAAAAAAAAAAACTATTCTCTATTTCATTCCATTAGTAAGGTGGGGAAGCATTTAAAAGCTCTCTTCCATAAACCTAGTGCGACAGAGGACCGAAACACCTTCCACACACAGAAAACCTTAACTCCTTTTTTCTGTCTCCTGGAGAAGGTAGAGAAACTTAACTCCTTTTTCTCCTTCCTGGAGAAGGCAGGGAACCTAGAGGACTAGTCTAAGAAGCCTATCTCCCTAGAGAGGTTCCCACAAGACTCACCAAGGCCATAGGAGGAGCAAAACATGTAGCTAACCTAGAGAAACTATATGATCCTCTCACACTACCTTTCCCTCATGCTCAAGCTCACCTTCTCCTCCCTCTTACAAACCTTGATTTTCTTCAAAGGCTCCCTCTTAGAGTTCCTCCTTCAATCACATTCCTATCTTCACATCTATATAGAAATGGTTAAAGAAATTACTTTTATAATAGGCTTCAAGAAATGCCAAAAATTCAAGTTATTAATCACTATTCATATATTACAATCAAAGTTCGTATAGTATGATTAGTTCAAAAATAGTCCCGTCCAATACGATGTAAATAGTTGTTCAAATGAACTGTCCACTTTTTATGAACACATCATACATTACGATCTAGAGATTGTCTCGTATAATCTATTTAATTTCCTCTATTTGTACGGGATGATTCATAAGATGATGAAAATTTGTCTCTATCACTCATCCCATATTGTTCTCATCGTATAGTACAGTTAGTTGTTTTTAGGTAAATCATCTAGTACGATATGACTATCATATAGTATGATTAGTTCAAAAATCACTACTTCATATGATACAATTTTTGGATGACCAAATTGATCTATACCAGTCGTTTGGTACGATCATCATCATACAATATGATTAGGTTAAAAATCATGGTTTTATTTGGTACGATCTTTGAGATGACATATTTCATCTCTATCAATCATCTGGTATGATCGACATCATACAGTACAATCAACTATCATTAATCAAATCATGATTTGATTGACTAATCACAGAGGTTAATTTTATCAAGATTTTAAATCTTCATATAGTATAATTTACATTGTATAATATAATTAGTTCAAAATTTTAATTTTAAAATCTTACTTAAATTATCCTGGAAACTAGAGTTTTGATAATGAAATGAATTTTACAGTACGATATATATTATATAATACAATTAGCTTAGGGAACATGAGATTTCAATTAGTTGTTGAACCATTCTTTAAAACAAGTGATTGCATAGTATGATTAGTTCATAAAATTTTAATTTTTGAAAAATTTTCTCTCTCCCCTTGTGTGTGTTTGCACAGTCCCCCAATTATATACACTTTAATGTGGCCTTACTCAAGAAAAAAAGAAAATAAAAATACAGACTCTTTTGACTTGATATCCTAACCTACCCAATCCCGAGTCTTTAACCTTCTTGAGTACTATACCTATAATTATTAGTATACAAAACACAAATAATATCCAACATAATTATAGAGAATATATAATTCAATCAATGAGGTTTGTCATTATCAAAATCATAGGCTAGGGATCTTAGATTTGCAACAAACTTCCCTTTTTTATGATGGTAAACAAATTTGGATGAAGTGTAGCTTGAAAGATTTTTCTTCCTAAGCTCCCCCTCACTATGTAAAAAATGTTAGAAAAATAGGGGATGTCTGCCTCTCTTATATATATATATATATATATATATATAAAAGATAGAAAAGACAAAAATAATACAAAATAAATAAATAAAATTGGAATTTCTATTAAGTAAAAACATGCACATATACAACAAAAGATAAACAACCAATCATGTTCTCCCCCTTTTGACATCACCAAAAAGAGGAGGTACATAAAAACAAATGAAGCAGTACAAAATATAAACACAACACATAACGAAAAGTAAGATGGTCCCTGATCTGGTGGTGGTGGTGGATATTGTTGAAAGTAGTTGTTAATAGAGGACAATTGAGTCTGAATTGAGTCAAACTGTGCCCTAAACCATCCCATATCTTTGTCATATTAAATTTGTTGTTGGTCTTGGTGGGACTCAAGACAGTTAAAATGCTGTATCAGTTCCTCGTATAGGTAGTGGTGATGGGCTGGGGCTGGTTCTGGAGCTATTAGAGCTAGTGCTGGTGCGGGGTCATCTTCCTCTATCTCATCAAAATCTAGCTCATCTGGGTCCTAACCTTGATGAAAAAGAATACGGAAGGAAGCATATGTATGGAAGATAGGATTATTGTTGGGAGGTTCAGGATAAGTGATTTCATATTTTTGTTTAAGATATAAGCTATGACATATCCTAAAGCCACATTTTGATTTCTTCTAGTAGAAGGGAATCTTATGTGAGTTATATTTTGAATGTGATCAATTATCAATTTAGATTCATCAATGTGAGTGTCGATCATGATAAAATACATGACTAAGGAAGGTAGAGGGGTGATGTTCATACGATCTCCATCTTATGGAATAATTGTAGTATGAAGAATATTCTGGATAACCCTTATATTATTATTTAAGGATTAGACTAAGGGTTGAGTTGATTTATAGTTGAATTCCTAATGGTTAGATTAACACTACCCCAATCATAGTCTAAAAGGGAAGCCATAGAATGGGGTTGAACTCCTTGAGTTTTAAGGTAGAGGAGTTATCCTAAGTCTCCTTTTGTGATTTCAACATGGTGATGACAAACAGAGGATGTCATTATAGAGGCATCACCATTGATCCTAAGATTTGTTAATAACTCATAAAGAATTTTAGAGTGGAAGGGAAAGGCTAGAGTAAGGAGGAATTAAAAGGTAGTGGTGTCAAAAAGACCCATTACCTAAAAATTATGGACTTGCTAATTTAGTGTACGTAATGGTGTGATTCAAGCTTTCTTGTATTTGTGATATGCTGCTTCATCAATAGTAGTTAGAAACTGATCGTCGCCTAAACAACGGGAGGAAGAACTTCTCGAGGTTAGACGAATTTGCTTTCTTCCACCAACCATTGAGTAGGAAAGATTAGAAAGTAGAAGTGTGTAGAAGGTTTGAGTGAGTTGAACTGGTTTAACACTCCAATTTATAAAATTTTTTTACCTATCATACAATACAATTGAGGTATCATATAATACAATCAGGGAGTTATTTTTCCTGGATGACCTGTTAGAAAAAGTGGTCAAATCGTATATTACAATCAATATCGTACTAGATGATTTTATGATATTTTGTTCGTCTCGAGGGGTCATCGGTATGGCATTCATGAAAGGCATCGTACAGTACAATAGGTGTTCTTAGAGTACGAACTTCAATTATTATCATACCTGTCGTATTAAATTCATCCCAATCCATTTTGACATGTGTACCGTATAGTATGAAGGGAGGTATCACACAGTAAGAATGGTAATAATTTCATACCAAACAGATTGAATTTCTCAATGATTAGTAACATGTGGATTATACAATATGAAGAGAGGTTCGTACAATATGATTTGTATATCAGTGATTTAGTCTGGATTGTTGATATACTAAAGGGCTGTGATCTATGCATCTATGTATATGGTAGAGTATGAATATGAACCGTACAGTACAATCAAGAAAGAATTTTAATGATTGATGTGATTTAATGAAATGTGTGATGTTCAAGAAATATCTTAGACAATTTTTTTTTTGTAATAAACAACAACAAACAAAACACAAAAAGATATATTACTAAACACATACAATTTAAACACATATAAATGACTACTTTCAAATGAATTTTTATTTTATTTTTCTTGGATTAAGCATGAATGTTTATAACATCTAGTTTTGTCCTGAAGGTACTAAAGGTGTCATAGACTAGGGATTTTGTGAATATGTCAGCCAATTAATCTCATGTAGCTTTATGGTGTAATTCTATATCTCCTTTCACTACATAATCTCTTATGAAGTGATGTCTAATATCTATATTCTTTATGTATGAGCACTTAATTAGAATCTTGGATATGCAAATTGTACAAGTGTTATCAGACATAATTGGAATGGTTCCTACAGGTAGTCCACGATCTAAGAGTTGTTGCTTTAGCCATAAGACTTGAGCAACATAACTCTTTACCACTATATATTTTGCATCAGCTATGGAAAGGGCTACTAAATTTTATTTTCTACTTGACTAGAAAAATTAGAATTACCCTACGAATTTACAAGTTCCAGAAGTGCTTTTTCTATCTGCCATACATCCTGCAAAATCAGAGTCTGAATATCTTATAATTTCAAAAAAGGTATTGTGTATAGGATACCAGATTTCTAGGTTTAGTGTGCCTAATAAATATCTAAGGTTTATTTTAACAGTAGTTATGTGTTATTCTTTTAAATCATCTAAAAATCTAGTATAAAGGTAAACATTTAATATTATATCTGGTCTACTATTAATTAAGTACATAAGTGATCCAATAATTCTCTTATAACTTTTTGATACACCAATTTTCCATTTAGGTTCTTATTTAATTGAACAGAGGAGCTCATGAGAGTGTTCATGGCCTTAGCATTATCCATTTCATCTCTTTTAAGAATTTCCTTGATGTTTTTTATTTTGGCTAAGAAAGATTCCATCATCCAACTATTTTACACTAAACCCATATAAATAATTGAGTTCTCCCATCAAGCTCATTTCAAACACTTTGCTCATGGTTTCTAAAAATTAATTACAAAGGCTTTTATTTGAAGATCCAAATAAAATGTCATCGACACAGATTTGACATATGAGCAACTCTTCTCCTTCTTTCTTTACGAAGAGGGTGGTGTTTACACTATCCTTAACAAAGCCTTTATCTAGAAGGAATGAACTCATCATTTTATACTAATCTCTAAGTGATATCATTAACCCAAATAATGTCTTTTGTAATTTAAACACATATTTTGGAAATTATGAATTCTCAAATCCCGGGGGTTGCTCAACATAAACATCCTCTTTGATGACCCCATTTAGGAATGCACTCTTAATGTCCATTTGATATAATTTAAAAACTTTGAAGCAAGCAAAGGCTAAAAGCACCGTTATGGCTTCGAATCTAGCTACTTAGGCAAAGGTTTCCTCAAAGTCTATCCCCTCAATTTGGTTATACCCCTTAGCTACTTATATGACCTTATTTCTCACTACTATTCCAGAGTAATTTATCTTATTTTTGAAGACTCACTTTATTCTAACAACACTTTTTTCCTTACGTCTCTTAACTATTTCCCACACATCATTGCTAACAAATTGGTTTACCTCTTTTTGTATTACTATGTTCTAAAATTCATCTCCTAAAGCTTGATCTATACTGGTGGGTTCAATCATAGAGATAAATATAGAATGACTAACCTCCTTCCTAAGTCCATGCTTAATTCTCACACCTTCAAATGGGTCTCGTAAGATCAATTCTTTAGGATGACTAGAAGAATATCTCCAATCTCTAGGCAAGTGCTCCTAAGGTTCTACTCTATCTTCTATGGCCATGGTTTTTAGCCCCTGAATGACTTCTACAACTTCTTCTTCTTCTTTAAATTAGATTCAAAGGTTTTATATAATTCATCAAATACCACATGGGCAGACTCTTCTACTACTAGGGTCCTCTTATTGAAGATTCTATAGGCTTTACACACAAATAAATAACCTAAGAAGACTTCATCAAATTTAGGATAAGATTTTCCTAAGATTCACTTTCTATTGATTAAGATAAAGCATTAACACCCAAAAACATATAAGTTAGAAAGATTGGGTGTCCTACCCTTAAGGAGTTCATATGGTATTTTATTCAACTTGGATCTAATATTCAACCTATTTAAACATTAGCAAGTAGTGTTTAGTTTTTTTGTCCAAAAATACCTAGGGAGGGAATACTCAGCTAGTATTGCTCTAGTAGCTTCCATCAAAGTTATATTTTTCCTTTCAGCTATTCCATTATGCTGGGAGATTCTAAAGGCAGATAAATTATGTTATATTCCTATCTCTTGATAGAAAATATTTAAATTTATCATTTTTAAACTCTCCACTATGATCACTATAAATTGTTAAAACTTTACATCCTAATTTCCTTTGAATCCAAGTGGAGAAGGTTCTATATTCCTCAAACAACTCACTCTTATGTGCTAGGAATCTTACCCAAGTGAATCTTGATAAGTCATATACTATCACAATTCTATAAGTCTTCCCTACTAGGCTGGCTATGCTAATAGGTCCAAATAGGTCCATATGAAGGATTTCTAGTGGCCTAGAGGTGCTGATGTCTTTAATTGAATGAAATGAAGATTAAACTTATTTTCCTAGTTACCAGGATACATATAGGTGGTCCTTAGTGAAGTCTAACTTATGAATGCCTCTAATTAGGTTTTTCTGAGTGATATTCCTAAGTGTTTTCTTACTAGCATGACATAGTCTCCTATATCATAGCCAAGATTCATCAATTATAGTTTTTAAAAACAAGGAATTTTAAAACTCAATACAATTCAAGTCTAACATATAAATATTATTCACCCATTTTCCTTCTAACACAAGTTTATCATCTAAGATAATCATGCATTTATCAGAAAGAATTTTTACATCAAATCCTTTATCATATAGTTGACTAATGATTAACAAGTTATGTTTTAAACCATCAACTAACAAAACATTTTCAATCATAAAGTGTTTAGAGTTTCTAATTATACTTGATCCCACTACTTTTCTAGTTGTGTTGTATCATAATGTCACTTTGCCTTCTGACCTAGCCTCTATGTAATATGTCTTGAGTAGCCACTGTCCAAGTACCACATGCTCTCGTTAGGTTTTTTATGAGAATATCCCTACAATGTCATTCAAAAGTTAGATTTGGGAACCCAAGTGCGTTTGGATTCAACCTTATGCTTGAATGAATGAGAAGTATATGTGTTATGATGTAATGAATACAATTTAGGCATCCACACTAAATGTGTCCTATGGTGGATAGTACAAGTCTAGACTATGTGTCCTAACATGTCAAAAGAGTGACAACTAACTCCAGGGAATGAGTTTACTAACCCATGTGCATGATGGTGCCTCTTCTTAGGTTTATGTGATGTAGGATGTGTTAAGGGGTTATACCAATGAGCTATTAAAAGTGTTTATTATTCTTAAGTGTAGTAATTTTTGCTCTTAAATATTCATTTGCATTTTCATAACTTGCCACTTCTAGTTTTAGTGCATGTTCACTGCTATCAAATTGACATGCAAGTTCTTCTAAATCTTTAAATGCTTTTCTAGCTCAATATGTGATATTTTTAAGGAATTATGTGCATTAGATAGATCAATATGCTTCTTATTTAATACATCAAACTCATCTAATAAATTCATTTGATTGCAATCTAAAATAGAGTGCCCAGTAATTAAACTGGCATGCTTTTTTTGCAAAGTAGAAAATTCAATATTAAGACTATCATGCATTTTCTTAAGCTTCTTATACAAATCATAAATTTATCAAAAATAATAAACTATTTGTCATAAAAGAATTTACATACCTCATCTTGATTTGATTGATTAAGATTATCATTAACCATTAAACCCAAGTTTGTTATCTCCTCCTCTGCTTCTTCTTATGACAATTTTGAGGCAGAGTAAGCCCAAAAGCTTTATGTGTTTTTTTCTTGCCCCTCTTATATTAAGGCTTCTCTTCATCCTTCTCCTTATTTGGGTGAGTCTACAAGTTGGGTCAGTCAGCTCGAATGGGACTTGGTTTCTTGCACTCAAAGAAAATTGTATAAGATGTAACTTTAGTATATTTATGGCTTTTACCTTTGCTCCAATTTCTTTGATGAAGCTTTTATTTTCTTTTTAGAAAGCTCTTAAATTGGCGCATCATCAAGGCTATTTTATCATCATTATCTGCTGAAGAGTTATCACTGTCAGAATCATTTTCTTTTAGTGCTACAGTCACACCTTCTTTTCTCATACATTATTTTGCCTTTGACTCTCTCCTTACTCGTAGGAATTGAGTGATCCAAGCAAATTATTAATAGAGTATACATTTAAATCTTTTAATTAGGTCGTTGCAGTTTTTTTTTTATATCGTAAGAGCTAGGTAAACAACATAGAATTTTATTTACTTTTAAGAATTTGATAGTTTTCTACCAAGTGCAAGCAAGGATGTTACTATCTGCGTGAACCTAGTGTACATTTCGGACACAATCACACTTATTTTCATGCACAAATGATTGTAGTCATGCAAAATAATATTTAGCTTAGACTATTTAACTTCATTAGTTCTCTTGTAAGCGATACACAACCTATCCCAAATCTCTTTCCCGGTAGTGCATGTAAAACTCACATACAATCTTTAGATTTTAAAGCACAAAAGAAATAATTTAGAAACTTAACATTTAATTGTTTGAGTTCCCTATCCTCATTGCTCCATTCATTTAAGGTAAAATCAGTTTTGACACTATTGACAATATGCAATGGAGGTGAGTAACCAGTTTGAATCATAAGCCAAATTTTATAGTCAATGGATTACAGAAATGTTGACATGCAAATTTTACATAAACCAAATGGAATATTTTCAAATAAAGGTAGATGTGTTATTAAATAACCCTCCATAGTGTTACAATTACAAAAATGTGTCATTGACCATTTATCTAAAGGTTTCCTAAAATCATATTTTTGAGAACATGCTCCGATACCACTTAAAAGTTTGAGATGTGCCAAGAGGACTAAAGAATTAGCCCGTAGGGGGGTGAATTGGTGCTTTTAAAAATAATCTTAAATAGGTGTATTAATTTTTTATAGATTTTTGAAACTTTTAAAATAGGCAATTTAATTTCATAATGTGGAAGCTAACAATTTTAATAAAAAATTTAGTGATGATGATGAAATTCTAAATTTCACAATAAAATATTAATCTCTAAAATTCACCAAATAGTTGTAACAAAAAATGAAGTGTAAAAAGGAAGAACAAAAAAAAATTAGAAAGAATACACCAGATTTTATTGTTGTTCAGTCAAACCATGACCTACGTCTACTCCCCAGAATCCTCCACTCTGAGTATTGCTCAAATATAAAGTGAATCTCCTTTTACTCCCTCAGTAAGGTGGAGAAACTATTATAAACCATCTTCAACCAACCCGGTGCGGTAGAGGATAGAAACTCCTCTCACAGGGAGAGAACCTTGACTCCTTTTTCTCCCTTCTTGAGAAGGAAGAGAACCTCGACTCCTTTTTTCCCTCCTGGAGAAGGTAGAGAACCTAGAGTTCTGGACTAAGAAGCCTCTCTTGCTAAAGATCTTTCCACAAGACTCACCAAGTCCATAAAAGGAGCAAGCGTGCAACTAGCCCAGAGTAACTGTATAATCCCCTCACATTACCCCTCCCTCATGATCAAGCTCACCTTCTCTTTTCTCTCACAAACCCTGATTTTCTTCAAAAGCTCCCTCTTAGTGTTCCTTCTTCAGTCACGTTCTTCTCTTCACATCTATATAGAAAAGGTTAAAGAAATTACTTTTATAATAGGCTTCAAGAAACCCTAAAAATTTATATTGGTCCTCACTATTTGTACAGTACGATCCTAGTTCATATAGTAAGATCAATTCAAAATTAGCCCCATCTAGTATGATGTAGATAGTCGTTCAAACATGCTGTTCAATTTCTATGAACACATCATACAGTACGATCCAGTGATCATCCCATATGATATATTTAATTTCCTCTATTCATACAGGATGATTCATGGGATGACAAAAATTCATCTCTATCACTCGTCCCGTACTCTTCTCATCATATAGTATGGTTAATTATTTTTAGGAAAATTGTCCAATACAATATGACTATCATATAGTATAATTAGTTTAAAAATCACTACTTCATCTGGTATGATTTTTTGGATGACCAAATTCATTTCTACCAGTTATTTGGTATGATCATCATCGTACAATATGATTAAGTCAAAAATCATGGTTTCATTTGGTATGATCTCCAGATGACTAGATTTAATCTCTATTAATCGTTTGGTATGATTGATATCATACAATACGATCGAATATCATTAATTAAATCATGATTTGATTGAATAATCACAGGGGTTAATTTTATCATGATTTCAAATCTTCGTACAGTATAATTTACATCGTATAGTATGATTAGCTCAAAATATCAATTTTAAAATCTAACTTAAATTACGATGGCGGCTAGAGTTTTGATAATGAAATGAATTGTATAGTATGATTAGTTTATATAACATGAGATTACAATTAGCCGTTGAACCATTCTTTAAAACAACTAATCGTATAGTATAATTTTCATTCATATAATATTATTATTTTAAAAATTTTTAATTTTTGAAAAATTTTCTCTCTTCTCGTGTGTGTGTACACGATCACCCAATTATATACACTCTAATATGGCCTAACTCAAGAAAATAGAAAATTAAATAAAATAAAAATACAGACTCTTTGGAGTTAACATCCTAACCTACCCAATCGTGAGTCTTAGTCTTCTTGAGTATTGTACCTGCAATTATTAGTGCACAAAACACAAACAAATATCCAACATATTTCAAGAGAATGTATAATTCAATCAATAGCGTTTTTCATCACCAAAATAATAGGCTTGGGATCTTAAATTTGTAACATAATATAAATAAAACTACTTATGGTGCCATTGCTAGAGACGGCTAAATTACCTGACTATTCACCTCTCTTAAAATCTCCAGGTGCAAATATGCTATTTTTCCCAGAAAAGCTACAACCACAAGTCTCTCCACTTTACATCTTCGTTTTAGAAGTCCATTTTTGTTGAGTAGATATTAGATCATTTTTTATCATTTAACTCTCTACGAGCTCAAAAAAATAAAAAATGTGAAATGGTATCATGGGTTTCCATAGACCATCTCGAAGTCCCCTAAAAAATCTATAGTACTTATCTACAAAAGTGTTAACTAGATATGGAGCATATCTAACCAAAATAGTGAACTCTATATACACTACATAACAATTCTGCTCCACTAACTCATTTCAGAAAAGTATTATATATCTAAAATCATACAGAAGGTGGTATAAACTCATCTTTAAACACATTTGAGAACTCCTAGCTAATCAGTGAATTTAATCTCCCCAAAAATTTCTCCTCCTGCTAGCCCATCCATTAACGCTTAATCTCATCATATAACATAAAGACTACTAACGATACCTTCCTCTTAGTAAGACATTTTATGCCATTAAATATCATATATAGCCTCCTTAACCAGTCTTATACTACTCCAAGCTCAAAGTATCATCTAACCTTAGAGGCTTTAATCATAAAAGAACATGCAGATGTCTATCTACCTCTTCTGATCTCACAATAGGAACCTATTTGTGGTGAAAAGGTTTTTTTGAAAAGATTTGTTTTCTTTGGAAATATTAATTCAGGATTTCAGTCTTAATATCAAACATGTCATCATAGACGATATGTCAATCTAATAGGCAAATATATCATTCTTTAATGGGTTTAGATAATGAACTGAAATTTTATCCAACATTATATAATTTAAGGAAGGATGTATATAACCGAAGGATTAATTATACATTCTATCAATATTTAACTATATGTAGATAGGATCTTATTTTTCATATTAAGGTATGATAAAAGGATATTGAAAGTTCGTTAGGGATGTTAAGCCCTTATGAACTTGTCGGGCTAACCAGAGGGGGGGGGGGGTTGAATTAGTATTTTTAAAATATTTTAGCGAAAGCAAAAAAACTCAAAAAACTTACACAAGAGAAACATTGCGAAAATTAATGCGAAATAAAATAAGAAAGATCACATCGGATTATATAGTGGTTTGGTCAAACCTGTATCCACTTCGGAGGCCCTCTGCGGTATTGCACTAACTAAGTGTCTTCTCCTTAGCTCCCACACTTAGGCGAAAAGCTTTATACAACTCTTTTTTCACACCTGGTGCGTAGAGACGGATTCTTTCTCTTCTGCTAAAGCGGAGAGAACCAACCATTTGCTGAAGTAGACCTCCTAAGAACCTCCCAAGGACGAAGGACGAAGAATGGAGAATATGATTTGGAACCTTGCTTGGAGCAACCTTGTGAACCCTCTCATAAACTCCCCCTCACAAGTTCCTCTCTCTCTCTCTCTCTCTCTCTCTCTCTCTCTCTCTCCCTCTCCCTAGGCTCTCTCAGGTCAAGACAGCAGCACTCACGATATTCTCTAAGGTAGAGCAAGAGATCTTAAATAGTAGAGCTTTGGAATAGCTCTTATTTTATACATATTGACTTTATCGTCCAGGCTGATAGGGGTATCAGCCTGGCCAATCAGCATAAATTTCTCTCAATCAACCCTTTCAGTTTGGGACAATTAGAGTAATTTTGGTCACATCGTCCAAGCTGATAGGATATCATCATGGATGATTAGTTTAAATTTGAGCCAAATTATCCTGGACATCACCCTGAATTGAAGTAGGCCGATGTCAATCATCCACGCCATTGTCCCGGCTGATCCTACGATCGGCTCGGCTGATGTGATCGTGCAATCAGCCTTAATTGCTTTCCATAATTATCAGATTAATTTAGGCATAATTATACTGTATCATCTAGGTCGATATGATATCATCCTAGACGATGTCCTAAAATAAAAAAATACCTAAATAGATCATGGCCGCTGATTCTTTCTGATTTGAGCCTATCATCCTGGCCGATATAATATCATCTAGGATGATCGGCTTAATGACGGCTGCCTTAACCAGGATGCCATAATCAACTTTTTTATTTTTGACAGATCATCCGGGATGATATTTGGATCATCTTGGATGATGTAAACAAAATAAAGAACTCTATGTTTAGACAGAAAAAATTCACTCAAGTGTGTGTGTGCAAGGTTACTTAGCATCAGGCACTATAAGGATTACATTTGACTCAAGAAAGGGAAAAAGTACATTACAAACTGACTCAAACCTAATCTACCCAATCTTGAGCTGGTTCAGCTTACAGTCTCGATCCTGTGATCCTAAAACGTTAGTAGGCAAGGTAATCGAAGTAAAATAAAAGTGTTTGTAATCATCCAAATTCTATTTTTGAAAAATAGATACGCAACATTCTCTCTCTTTTTGATGATGGCAAACACACAAGAAAAATTCTCAGGAGTTTAGTCAGTTTAATAAAAACAGTGTGAAGGAAAAGAACACAAGTCAACTATCACAATCAAAGCACAAAGTAACTAGTATAATCAAAGTACAAAACAACTAGTAGTACATCAAATCACTTCCCCTTTTGACATCACAAAAAGGAGGGGAAAAAGTAAATCAGAAACAAAAAAATAGAAACAAACTACATCAAAAGAAAGACTAAAAAAATGATGGGCCCTGATCATCTGAAGGTCGAGGAGGTGGTGGTGGAGGTTGCTAAAAGTAACCAGTCAGTGTAGCAAACTGAGCACCAAATCAGGCTATGTCCTAGTCATGGTGCTACTGCTGCTAGTGATGAGCAACGCAAGCGTCAAAGCGGTCTAAGTCCTCAGTGTGGTGATGATCATAGCGGGCTATGTCCTCAGCATACTGCTACTCTTGTGCAGTAACGTAAGTGTCGAATTGGGCCTCCCACTAGTCAAAGCGCTCCACCAACTGATCCAGCTGAGAGTGCTGGCAGAGCGGGACAGGTGCAAGAACAGGTGCAGAAGCAGGTGCACGAGCATCCTCTTTCCCTATGTGAGCTTCCCCGTCCCTTGGGTGGAGATGAGTACTATGAAGAGTTTGAAAGGAAATATTGGAGTAGAAAGTAGTGGGGAGATATGGTGGAGCAGGATATTGGAGGTTATATTTTATTTCTAGAATATATGCAATGATACATCATAGGGAAAGATTTAGTTTCCTCCTATGACCTGGATCTCAAATTATAGTCATGTGATCGATGTAGTAAAAGATCAGGTCGGTTGCATTGAATTCGTGGTGGGCTAGAATGTAAAAAGTGGTGATCGAAAGAAGAGGAGTAATCTGGACACGATCACCAGCCTTTGGGATTATAGAGGTGTGAAGGACATGTTGAATAATCCTAGTATCTTTGAGTAATTAGCTAGTCTCTCCAACATAAAAGTGGGCTGTGATGTTCCGAAGGAAGTGATTGGCCAATAGCCCAGTCATAATCAGGATCAGAACATAGGGTATGGAGTTTGTCCCCTGTGGTGGAAAGTTGTAGAAGTTCTTGGTAATCCTGATATATGATCTCAACGGGGCATCGATTCAAATATGAGGCAAGAGCAGTGTAGGAAGAATTAATTCTAAGGCTTGCGAAGAATTCAAACAAAAGTTCAGATTTAAAGGGACAAGCAGAGTTGAAAGAAAGCACAAGGAGGTATGAGTAAATAAGTTGAGTACCATATAAGAGAGATAATATGGATTAATGGTCCGGGAGACTGTGATTCCAGCCTCCTTGTAGCGCTGGTAGGCGGCTTGAGCATCCGCCTCCAGGAAATGAGGGTCTAGTATGGCCCTTGAGAAACTTCTGGATGTGTGACAAGAGCATTTCCCTCCTGCCATTTTTAGAAAGTAGATTGGAAGGCTCTGAATTTAAAGGATCAGCTAGATCGGCCAGGCCGATCGCAGGATCATCCAGGCCGATATGGTTCAATTATTGCATACAGGCCGATTGATCAAGAATGTGGTCCGATCGTTCGAGCCGATCAGATATCGACCAGGATTATTAGACACAAGAGATCATCCCGAGGAGTCAAGCCAGACGATCATTGAAAACGCGGATCATCCAGGACGATTCGGTGGATCGTCAAGGACAATGTCCAATAATGGATCGTATTAACCAAATTTAAAGCATTTAAATTAAGGGTCACATGTATCGGCCGGGCCGAACAAGTGGATTGTCCGGGCTGATTGTCCAATAATGGATCATCCCAGTTGAATTTATAGATTTTAAACGTGTTGACATGTATATCTTCCAGGATGAATAGGTGTATCAGACAGGACGATTACCAATAAACGCATCTTCCGGGATGAAAATGTATTAGCCAGGATGATCAAGATGATTGAAGCAGAGGACGATTATATCATCCAGGATAATAATGGATCGTCCAGGATGATGAATATCTGAAAAGTCAAAAAATTCAACTGATGGAGTTTTTGAAGAAGGATGAGCAGATCGGCCAGGACGATATAAATATCGTCCAGGCTGACGTGACAAAAAAAATTGAAATCAGGGGAAGGATGGAGATGATCAGAGAAGGCCCAAAAATAATAAGATCAACTAAAAATAATAAAGATAAAACACGAAAAAGGCATAGAACTAGCAAAGAAATATATTTTTTTAAAAATCAAGGCATGAACATGATATAGTTTCCATGTGATTGATTTTAAAACTTTGTAAGTTAATGAGTTAACAACATCAAAAATCCAAAAAAGTGGTAAAATATCTGATCATTTTAACCCTAAGCTTGGACTTCTTTTAGGGTAAAATCATCTTTTGAAATCAAAAGGCCTAACTCAAAAAAATCAATTGGATAAGAAAAAGGGATCCGATCAAGAGTTGGTTTCAAAAAAATATCTTATAGAATAATGTATCAAAGTAGTTTGTTACAATCGTGAAATTTGAAATCAAGTCCTTAAAAATCTCAAGTGATACTTGAAATCTTCTAAGTTTTAAGAGTTGGAAGAAAGGAAGATAACTTGCTTTTTGATGGGCTCATTTTACGCCTCTTGTCCATTGAATGGCGCACTTTGTGCATCTTTTTATTTTTGATACACTTTGTGTGTGTGTGTATATATATATATATATATTCAATTTGGCGCCATTGCGCATGTTTTGATATTAGCATCATTGACCACTTTTTTTTCATTTAATTTTGCAAGCTAAGACACTCTTAACAATTATGTACAGGAACATTTTACTATCCACAATTTGAAAAGCCAAAAAAACTTGTCTAAAAAGATCGCTGCAACAGAACAATGAGGTTATCCTAATAATCAATCCCAAGCAGTTTATATGAAATAAAAGTGCTAACACCATTGCCTGGTGCCAAGGCCATGCCTCTTAATTTTGAGGCTAAGCAGTCTTCCACATGTGCATTATATTATTAATTAATTTATTCCTCGTTTATTTAGGGGGGCTGAGCAAGGCACTGCATAAGACCAGTATGTAGAAAATATACATGGTGCCCCCCCTTTTATTAGCTTGAGCATGGCACCTGCATGGAAGAAGCAGTATATATATTATATAGCGCTCCTTTAACCTGAGGGGTAAATCTATAGCGCTCATGGCACATGAACAACGAAGTGGCAAATAAATGTATAGCAAACACACCATCATTTCAACCAGCATGAGGATGAAATCCACGAATGCTCCGGCACAGTGTCAGCAGAAAAGTAAAATCAGCGGCCTATACCTAGTATTCTAGAAGTGGTGCCTCATGCAAGAACAATTCTAGTGTGTGTGTAAGGCTTGAGTGGTTTGGATAATGCCAAGCAAGGGTTAGTTAGTTAAAGTTGTCTAGAGTTCAATTTTGTTGGGGGGTCCGAAAGGATATTTCATTTTGAATTCAAATCATTAAGTTAGATATGGGTTCATTTTAAATATTTCAATTGTTGAGTGCGTTTTAAAGAACTGGATTATCTGATATTTAATAGTTTAAGTGTGCAGTTAGCCAATTTTGGAAAGTCCCGGTCCTCTGCTGAGGAACTAGACTAAGGGTCCAAATAAGTCACTATAGGAAAGAGACGGGAAATCTGGGATCCTAACACACTTAGGAAAATACTAGACCTTAATGACGAGTAGTTAGACGATGTATAGGGCTGAAATCAAGAATTTTTCTAGGCCAAGTTAATGAATTCTAAGTTTAGTGGGCCCTATCCTATTAGACTAGGGGTTGACCAAAAAGTTGACTTTCTAAGTCTGGGCCAGTTTCTGGACCTAAAATTTTTTAATGAAATACTGGCCAAATTGGATGTCCTATGGCGAAAGTGAGTTTACACTAATTTGGAGGGTTTTCTAACAATAGGTTATGGAGTTTTCTAAGATCGGGTAACTTAAGGGGAAATTTCTAAATTAACTACTGGAGAGAACCTTTTTATTGTTTTGATCCAATCAGGCTCCAAACTGATTGGGAATCACTCCAACAGTCCGGAAATGACAGAGAAAGGTGTTTCCTTGTTTGGTAGGAGGATTTGGGATTTTTAATAATTTTTAATGAATTATTAGGGGCAAACGGTGAATTCCACCTATGGTTCCTAAATTGATAGTGGTCACGCAGTAGACAAACTAAGGGAGCCGCTATTTTCTATAAGGTTCAAGGGTCAGGATTTCGTAGAATTGATTTAGCGGTATGGTGGGGTAATTTTCTGACCCTAAGGTGTATTACTGGCATTCTTGTTCGAAGGTCGTTCGGAGCCTTAGTTAACCAAGTTGTAATTAGGTTATTAGCGTAAGCGGCTCTGAAAAAGCTCCTATAAAATTCCTAGAAAATTCAGTGATTGTTTTTATAGATTGTCACTAAGGTTTAAGTGTTGTACGTATTTCATGGTCGTTCTGGGAATCTATGCCTAGCTCCTAAGATAGAGCTTTCTAAGTTCTGCTAGACGTGTTCTTAATTATTGTCTTATGCGTTGTCACTACGTTGTACAGGAGTTTAATAGTCGAGTGTTTTGGTCTAATCCTTCAGGTAATAAATGCATGGGAGTACGAAGAATGAAAAGTAAAACACCAGTTCTTAGATCTAGGAGAGCCAGGCTAAGTGCTCGTGGTGGCAATCTTATAACAGGTGCAATCTGCGAAAATATAGGACATACACCTAAAGAATAGGATTAGTGAATGATTGGTGACTTCAACCTTCATAACCCGCTCCCCCCCCTTCCAGAATTGATTGCTCTTGCATATCTAGATACCATGTCTAAAATTTCAACGAAGTAGCGAGTCTGCCAAGAATTAGGATTTTTAATTATAAATAATTTTTAAAATAGTTTTTAAAGTGACTTATAAATATAGAATGTACAATTTTTGAAAAATAAATAATTAAAAATAATCAATTCCTAATACATTGAAGTTATAGGGAGACACTGACCCACCGCCAATCGGGTTTCAAAATGAGTTTGAAAAATAAAATTTTTTAGTTAAAAAAAAATTAGTTATTGGATAATAATTTTATAATAATATGTAAAAGTAACCAGAATCATAGGATAAAGACATGCGAAAACAGTTCATAAACAACCAAAATCAAGGGCTGGAAATGGTATCAAATTTAAAAATACACACTTTCCTGAAAAGATCAAAGGGGTTGACCGTCAACATCCAACTTAAAAGCGGTCGAAGATACGAATTCTCCGAAGTTTAAAGTCTAATAAAATATATTTTTTAAATAGTGGTCTATTTCACTTTTTTGGATGGTGTATCTAGAAACTCTTAGAAGACAGATTTGTTCAACTCCCAAAGGTGGTTCAAACTGTACAGAATTCCAAAGGGTGAGACCCAAAACAAGGGGTGCTGTGGCCATCAAAATCTGACTCGTTAATAAGCGAGAAAGTTACTGGGCAATTGTCGAGTTTAAGACGCAAGTAAATAATTAATTTTTAGAAATAGGGCAGTGGCTTGTTTTAAAAAATAAGCTGCAGACACTGATAAAGAATAATGAAACAAGGAATCAATTTTTAAAGGTTGCAGAATTGTCAGATAATGGCGTTCAAAATCAAGGTGCTGTGGCGGCGAAAAATACGATTTTGAAAACGGGATAAAGTTATTAATTTTCGAGAGTGGTTTAAAGGGCATTAAAGGCTTATTTTAAAAAAAATAATTTTAAAGAAAATGAATAATGAATAGTAATAGGTAATAATACGTTAAAGGTAATATATAATATAATATAATAGACTAATAATGAAGCGCGGTATTTCAAATAATAAATAATATA
Source organism: Dendrobium catenatum (assembly GCF_001605985.2). Classification (NCBI taxonomy): domain Eukaryota; kingdom Viridiplantae; phylum Streptophyta; class Magnoliopsida; order Asparagales; family Orchidaceae; genus Dendrobium; species Dendrobium catenatum. The sequence goes on along the minus strand of NW_021361818.1, from coordinate 189,374 downwards.
ACGCAAATTAATTAAGTAAAGAATAAAATTTATAAATTAAGGATATAATACTTTAGATAAATAATAATAAAAAGTTTTTAGCTGTTTTTAATTAAGTTAAAAAAAAATAGGGAGTTACTAATTTTGAATGAAAAATAATTGTTATAATAAAGGAGGATAAATAATGCCGAGCAATTCGGGTTGATATGTATAGCGTTCAAAAATGCGGAGGCGAAATTGGATTTTACTACGCATTAAAAAACATTTAAAATTAAAACAAGATACACCGAAATACTCCCTCGGCTTGAATCAATGGCGCCGCTGGGATTCGTCCACCCGTTTTGGCATATCAATTGTGGCGGCGGCGCTAATTCATGTGCCGGCCGCCGGCCAATGATTTGCGGCAGTCATGCCGCAATCTCCGGACACTATCCACGTCGGCA
>NW_021361818.1:171677-186835 GCF_001605985.2 Dendrobium catenatum | reverse complement strand
TAGATGATACGGGCCGTCCGATCGCGCGCTGTACCAAATTAACGGTCCAGATGAAGTTAGACCATGATCCGGACAGCGGGAGCAATACACGGCTGTGGATCAGCCGCGGTTTGGCCAGATATGTGCCGTTGATCAACAGATCAACGGCTCGAATCTGACCTGGCTCGGCGAAAGGGCAACCCGAAACCCTAAACCTATTTTGGCTTCGTTCTCTCAAAATACACGACCAAATGACTTGAAATTTTAAACACATATTTTATACATGCACAAAAATCATGGGGGACCGTCCGTTTGTCTTAGAAAGTGCTTTTCGAAAAGCTATTTAGACCCATGTGATGTGAGCTATTCTAAGGATTTTGAGAGATCTAACCGTCCGATTTTCGCGTTCTTGGGCTCGTTGGATTCGTTGAAACGGCAGGAATATTTCTTCTGTTGACCTCGAGACCTGGTTCTCCTTGGATCGAGCGGTAGAAGCCCCGAAAGTTTTGTGGCTTCGGTTTCGCCGGAGTTCTCGCCGCCGGCGAGCCTAGGACACCGGGATCTGGTCGGGGAAGATGAAGGGAGGTAGTGGGAGTGCTCTCTCAAAATTTCAAGGCCTGAGGTGGTCTCTAGAGAGAGGGAGAGTCAAAAGATCCTCATCATGACCTAATTTCTCCTATTTAAGTCTCTAAACTCTAGATCAACGGCCTAGATCTAATCTAAATTGAATTAGGAGGGAAATAGGAGTCAATAGGCCGTGGTTTTCAAAATCCAAACGTTTTTTGGCATTCAATCTCATTAATGGGCCTTTAAATGGCCTTAATAGGTCAAAAATGACCTATTAAAGACTTGGGTTGACCAAGTCAACCATTGACCTGGTCAACCCAGTCAAATAGGTCAAGGGGAGGGGAAGAGATCAAGCCATGATATGGGTGAGATTTGATTTCAAATGGATTTGGGCTCTTAATGGGCCTAATGGGTCAAAATTGACCCATTAGGACTTGGGTTGACCAAGTCAAAGGTTGACTTGGTCAACTCAGTCCATCATGCCCAAGTCTGGGCAAAATCGAGGTCAACACACTCCTCGGAGGCACACTCTGAGAAATGTACTAACTAAGTGTCTCTCATTTAGCTCCCATAGCTAGGCGGAGAAGCCTTTACAATAGACTCTTTTTCACCAACACCGGTACGGCAGAGAATCGACTCCTTTTGCTTCCTCCTAAGGCGGGCCGAGAACTCGGACCATTTGCTGAAGTAAACATCCCAAGAATCTCCCAAGGACGAAGGATGAAGAACGAAGAAGATGACTTGAAACCTTGCTTGGAGCAACCTTTAGGAACCCTCTCACAAACTCCCCCTCAAAAGTTCCTCTATATATATATATATATATCTCCCTCTCCCTAGGCTCTCTTAGGTCAAGATTGTAGCACTCACAGTATTCTCTAAGATAGAGCAAGAGATCTTAAACAGAAGAGCTTTGGAATAGCTCTTATTTTATACAAATCAACTTTATCGTCCAGGCCGATAGGGGTATCGGCCTGGCCGATCAGCATAAATTTTGCTCAATCAGCCCGATCAGTTTGGGATGATTAGAGTAATTTTGGTCACATCATTCATGCTAATAGGATATCATCCTGACCGATTAGTTCAAATCTGAGCTAAATCATCCTGGACATCACCCTGAATTGAAGTAGGCCGATGTCAATCATCCACGCCATCGTTCCGACCGATCCTGCGATCGGCCTAGCCGATGTGATCGTGCAATCAGCCTTAATTACTTTCAATAATTACTAGATTAATTTAGGCATAATTGTGCTATATCGTCCAGGATGATAGGATATTATCCTGGATAATGTCCTAAAATAAAGAATACCTAAATAAATCATGACGGTTGATTCTTTTTTATTTGAACCTATCATCCCGGTCTATACAATATCATCCAGGCCGATCGACTTAATGACGACTGCCTTAACCAAGATGCCCTAATCAGGTTTTCTATTTTTGACGAATCATCCAGAACAATATTTGGATCATCCTGGATGATGTACATAAAATAGAGAACTCTAAGTTTAGACATAAAAATTCACTCAAGTGTGTGTGTCCAAGGTTACTTAACATCAGGCACTATAAGGATTACATTTGATTAAAGAAAGGGAAAAAGTACATTACAGACTGACTCAGACCTAATCTACCCAATCTTGAGCTGGTTCAACTTGCAGTCTCGATCCTGTAGTCCTGAAATGTTAGTAGGCAAGGCTGTCGAAGTAAAACAGAATTGTTTGTAATTATCAAAGTTCTATTTCTGAAAAATAGATACACAACAGATATATTCTCTGAAGGGAGGATAATATCACCTATTATCAATTATTTGAATATGTTGATAATAATCATTATTGATATTCCTAAAGAAGACTAATTGAGTTGTAAAAATTTATTTTTAGAAAAGGTTGGTATGTGTTCTAAATCTCCTATGAGCGCAAGCCCTCATAGTTAATTACATCATAGGAAATCAGGGCCTCTTATGAATACTCTCGATTATAACAATGACATAAATTTTTGTTTAGAGATTTTCAAGGAGTGATATCAAAGAGGTGAATTTGAAATTTTAATAAGGATTGGATTAAGTTTAAGCAATTATTCTAGAGGTCAAAGGAGGTAGGTAGGAGGTTCTTTGGGATTCTAAAACATTTCAAAAAAGCCCCAACCTATCCTAAGTATTGGGCTTAAGTTTAATTTAAAAGATATAAACATTTGAATTATCAATTTTATTAAAAAATTAGGATTAAATTCTTGGAGGTTGAGGTCTTATAGCTTGAGTTTGTTTCAAAACCTAAATCTAAATTGGGTACTGAAAATCAGTGACTCGAACCTAGCTAATGTAGTGCAAACCTAGACTTATCCCGACTTGGATTGTGAGGCCAACTAAACCACCTGGGCGCTTCAAAACCACATATCCGATCTTTTATTTAAGAGTAGTAAGGATATTTAATTAAGTTAAGTTTAAGGAAAGATGGTCTGACTTCTAAATGAGGTATTTATTTGGCCCCTTGACTCATGTTAGGTATTTGATGCTTAAGTAAATATAATTAAAGTTTTAAACACTTCTTTAATTTGTTGCTAATGTACTGCATGCAAATTGACTCGATACATGCTTAAAAAAAGGAATGAAGCACGACTAAAATAGGCTTACAAATATATTCTACTTTAGAGATTGCATAAATTTTCCTTGATAGAACTACACCCTCATAGGCTAGGTGACCTATCAAAACCCGTAGGTGGGGAGGTACCTAATAAATGAAAGAAGGTGCAATAAAATACTATGCAAACTCTCGGTGGTCCCGAGCTTACTCTTAAAAGCGCTATAATTTCTATGCGAGCTTAAAAATTTTAAATTTAATTTAAGTAGAAAAATTTTTAATGATCCCTTCCGAGCCTCTGATCTAGTTCTAGGCTAAATCAAAATTGACATACAAGATCATAAAAAAAACTACTAAATGCATTCAATCTTAATTACATAGAAAATACATCAATTAATAATAAAATTATTTAAATTAAGATTCAAATTGAAAGTTTATGTGGAATGTGCCACTTAATATTATAACCCAGGGTCTGCAAAAAAGTAAAAGTTGTTGGGTTCCACTAACAACAACCAAGTTTATACTCCCAAGACTCAAGTGACTTTAAGAATGAGATTCTTTTCGTTCTTCACTTCTTTGTCCTCTGCTGGCTCCTTGGATTTGTCAGGTCTGGATATCCAAATGAAAAGAAACTTCCTCTAAAAAAGGTTCTTATCTTTTCCCTTTAGATATTCAAAAGTATCCTAATATGAATCTTCAAATAAAGAGGAACTCTCCCCTGAGAGATGTCACCCTTCTCTTTGAGTTTCAGATTGGATTCATGTCCCATTTTAAAAGTATCTTAATATGAATCTTCAATGCTTGAATTAAATTACATTTGAACATTTGGATTCATGTTCTTCACTTCTTTATACCCCCTTTTATTTCAATACCGTGTGTGAGCATGATCACCTGCATAAGATTAGGTCAGCATTCAAATCACCCCTAATCTATGAGTAAATCTAATGAACAATCGATCATATTATAAAGTGTAGAAATTAAATAAACATTTATAGTAATCATTTAGTTATAACAACCAAAATATAGTGAAAGCTCAAAAAACCTAGCACATAGCAGGAAAGTAAATAGCGGCCTAACCTAGATCTAGGAGTGGCGCCCTAGCAAACCATCTAAGGTATGTGAGGTAGGCTGTGGTTTGGATATGTGCTATATCATGTAATTGATTCAAGTTGTCTAATCTTTTAATTTATTGTAGGTTGAAGGATAAATTTGGTTAGAGTTTAAATATTAATGTGTTTAGGTTTATTTTAGAATACATTTTTTTAAGTTGATTGATTAAATGAATTTGATTAGTTAAAAAATTAAAAGACAAATATAACTTAACTAATTAGATTAGTTGCCGATTTTAAAGTTGGATTAAGGATTTTTGGATTTTTAAATGATTTTTAAATTTTTTGAAATTATTTGAATTATTTAAATGTATTTATTGAAGGGGTAAAAATTTAACTTTTTGATTAAACTTGATTCTAGAAATTTAATATTTTTTTAAATATTAGATGCTAAGATGAATAATTAGACTATTAGTTTGCTAGAATTAGATTTTTCTATATTTAGTTATGAATTTTTAAAATTTCAGTTGAAATTTGAACTAAAGTTGACTAAAAAATTGACTTTTTGATTTTAAGTGATATTTTATAGTTTGATATTTTTAATAAATATTAGACCTTACATGGAGTTGAATCCCTTTGAGTTTACTCAATTTGGAATTAGCTATAATTTTTCAAATTTTGGTTAATTAATTAATTTTTTTAATTATTTAATTAGAAAGATTTTGATTGCTTTGATCCAAACTTATCCTAAACTACAGGAAATCATTCCCAAAGATCAGAGATGATTCATGGTAGAATTTTCAGGTGTTTATAATTTATTTAGAAATTTTAATTATTTTATTTGATTAAATATTAATTTTGACTAAAAATTAAATTAAGGTTAAATTAAAGGTCTAGTGATGATGCTTTTATTTTTCCTAAATAGAGGATTAAAGTTTGGTCAGTTTATTATATTGTTTATAGTTTTGGATTTGTTTTTTATTTATAATAATTTTTTGAAGTTTCTAGGTTCCTAAAAGGGCTGAATTTTGATTTGCTTAATTTTTTGACTTAATGACCTCCAAATCTAGTTAAATTTGGATCTAAGATGTAAAATATCATTAAGTTTAATATTCTAAAATTTCACCCCTTTTGGGTGTATGCACAATTTCCTAGAAAATTTTTAAGTTAGTTAGACCTTGTCCTTAATTAATTCACCCAAACTTAGTAACCAAAACTTCAAAAATTTAATTCACCAAAAATTTTTAAAATTAACCAAAGCTAAAAATTTTTATGGCATGTGATTATCACACCATGGTTTATCCTATCCAAATTTGAAGTCAATTAGATCACTGGATTGAGAATTATCAAATAATTTTAAGTTTGATTAAAATAAAAATAACTCTCTATATAGTGATCTAAATTAGTTAAGATAAATTTTAAAGTAAACTTGAACTGGAGACGGTTCCAACGAGTCCAAGAAAATCAATTTGGGCAAGAAATGAATTTTTGGTAAATTTCAGAAGTTTAGATCATTTAAATTTATTTTTTAAATCAATTTTCATTCAAAAAAATTGGATCAACATCCTGGATTTGGCCACGTCTCTGCGCCTTCATGATGAAGAACCAGGGTTCAAACCTCAGTGAATGCATGCATATCAAGCTGTCTTATCGGCTTAGTTAAAACAAACAGACGGACTAGATTGACTCAGATTTTTCAATTCATTTTTGAATTGAAACTTCAAGTGCTCATAACTTTCAATCCAACCGTCCAAATTTGATCAAATTTGAAATGTAGGATCTAGGTACCCTAATATTTCAACCCATGGAGTTTCAAGGATCTATACATTGAGCTTTGAGAGAAATCAAGGTTTGATCATATGACTTAAAATAGGGATAACATACTATCCAAATGTCAGATTTTGATGTTCTTGGGCTTGTTGGAAAGCTGAAGAAGTCCTTTACAAATTCCTTAATGGGTCCAAAAGCTATAATGGCTGGATTAGAATTTGCTACAGCAAGTATCCTTTCTTTCTTTTCTCTCTCTCTCTCTCTCTCTCTCTCTCTCTCTCTTTTCACCAAGATTTGGTTTAGAGGCTTGGAAGACATGGGGAAAAGCTTGGAAAAACCTTTATTTATAATTGGAGAGGTTAAATCACCATTTGGATATGGTAGAGTTTGCTGGAGATGGAGGTTTTTGGAAAATGAAAATCCATCATGACTCTTGGAAATAGTTATGGTAGTTATCCCTTATCCCTTAGGTTTAGATGGCTAGAATTGAGAAGGGAAATCTTAGATTAATGAAAAATATCCATAATCCTATCAAGATGTATGGGGAGAGCAAGTGGTAATTAAATCCCATACCAATTCATGATGACAGAGAGGGTAGTTTAGTCTTCCAAAACTTTTTTTTTCTTTTTTTTAATTATTTGTTGACTGGATTGACCAATCAACAAATCAAACTTGCTGATGTGATAGTGAGAGGAATTAAAGAGCTAGTGGAGTAAATTGGAAAGGATTAGAATCAATTCACTTAGAGTTTAAGTGAATAAACACACACATGTGAGAATTTGACCAAGCTAGGTTTAGTTGACCTTGTCAAATCCATCATGATTGGACTCATGGTGGGTTTAGAGACATTTTTTCCATGGATTAAATGCATTTGAGGATTTAATAGTGTTTAAAATGGACTGATTTAATTAAGTGTATTGAATTGGTCATCTAGTTCAACTTTGACCAATCATAGACTCAATTGATTATGTTAGCTATTGACTAGATCAAATGTCCAATCAAACCTAAATCACTAGGAGAAGTGATCAGGTGAGCTTAAGAGGAGTTGGAATTGATCTGGAGTTTGATTTGGTGTAAATAACATTAAGGGTTAATTAGGTCAACCTAGGTTGACTTGGTCAATGAGGTTGACTCACGACGTAGATAAAGGTTGAACAAATTTGAAATGATAAATGGGGTATGGTGAAGGCAGTTTCAGGAGTCAGATTGGTCATCAGGGCCAGAGTCGCCTATTTAGGCCATTAATGGGTTATTAGGTCAACCAGGTTGACCCAGGGGATGGCTTTGAACTCAAAAGGTTTGAAATTATACTTCGAGTCTAGTGGAGATGGTCCCAATGGTTAAAATAGTCATTTGGATAAATTTGACTATTTGGACCCTTAAGGGGCCACTTTGGCCAACCCTAATCGACTTGGTCAATTAGGTCAAATCAAATTTTAATTTTGGGGTTCAATGGCTATTAATTGGTATTTGGAATTCATTAGAAGAGGTTTCATAGGTTAAAGAAATCAAACCATGTTCATTTTTGGTCAAAAGTCCAAAAATTCCCTTTAGCATTTTAGTCATTTTTACCCCTGATCAATTGGGGGTCAAAGTGGGTCCACCAAAATGCAATTTACTGCTCAACATATCATTATTAAGGGTCTAAAATTGATTTGATGTTTCGTAGAAGTCTTCAAGTCTAATTCAACTTATGGACAAGTCTAGTGGCATAGGCCGTAAATATTTAAAGGTTTTATAGTCTTTGGATTTTAATCTAGCTATAGGGTGATCGAGAAGTCTCAAAAGAGTTCAAAATTGGAGGGTAGACCCTAGTGACATGCCTAATCATTATGAAATTAATAGAATATAAATTTGGAGTCATCTAACCAGGGTTTAAAATGTTTGAAAATTCATTGGAAAATACTTTCAAGATAGGACCCTTAAACCTTAGATTTTGGTCTAGATTTCTACATTTAAACTTGATTATGGATTTAATTATTTGAATTTGAATTAATCAAAATCTTGGATTAATTTGAATTAGGATTGTTCCAAGGGTTTGGGTTGATCTAAGATCTAGCCTAGTTTTAGTGACCTCATAATGAAGTCTACAGAACCCTGCTCCGTGCCTCAACTATTATCTGGGCTATCAAAGTAATAAAATATGAAACTATATCTAAATTAACTGTCAAAGCAATTATGTATATAGGAGCTAATTGAATAGCACTCTATCTATCTATCATGTCTAGGTCTAACGGAACCATATATATATATATATATATGTGTGTGTGTGTGTGTGTGTGTGTGAAACATATTATAATATACACTGAAATAGACTTAAGGCTACCCTACTAACTTATATATTAATTCTTATAACTCTATTTTATGATTCATTTCAAAACTATAACTTTGGTACCACAAAAGTTTATCACACCCTAACCCTATCAGGATAGGCCCCATCGTGTTGAGTTGAGAAAGACTATTCATAAGATTTAGTTTTAAAATATTCATATTCTCTTCCAATATTCTTCTTATTAACTACAGAATCATGAGCTACTAATATATCCAAGTACTAAAAATAAACTTATCAATCAGGTTTCATTCATTTAATATATATATATATATACTACAGTACATGACTTCATGTAGAAGTAATATAACGGAATAATAAATTAGTTATACTGTGCAAAAATCAAAATATAAAAATACCTATAACCTTATATATGATCCTGAACTGCTAATCGATAGTTTCCTTTCCTTTCCTAGAGCCTACAAACCAAAAGCAAAACCATAATGAGCATTAATATTTCTAAATTCATATCATATTCTCCACACCAAGAAGGAATCTCAAAGGTTTTTGTCTTGTTATAAATCCCTTGCGCTTATAGCACTAAAACATGCTCTTGGGCACCGGAACATAACTTATAACCATTAGAATATATCTTATAGACACTAGGATATTTCCTGACACAGACAGAATCTCCAAAAATTCTGACCCTTATGATTTCAAAAAATATTATCTAATAAAAAATGTACATTTTTCATCATATTATAGCAGTTAAAGCATAATTAAGTATGTGTCATAATTGTACAGTTTTCTTAAACAGTTGGCAACAAAAATCCTATTAGATAGAAATGCATATTTTCAAAATATAACCAAATTATCAATGATTATGTAAAATAATACTTTAAGACTTTTATCACACCACAACTTTATTTTTTAAGATTTTAGATTATTTTTAATTCAATAAAAACTTCATAAATTTTTAAAACTACTATTATAAAATTTTAAGAAAATGCTCAAAACATTCATAATTTTAAACTCTATAACATATAAAAAGTTACTCGGTGAAAGTTTTACTAATGTAAAGTTATTATATTATTCGCGAACAAAAATAGAAATCTGATCGAAAAGTAAGATAAAACTTCATATTTTTAAAAATTAAGATAGGCGTAATGTGACCTACCTCGATCAACACAACATTTTGAACTAAGCTGAAGGCTAAAAATGACCCAAAATGGCTAAAAAATCTTCTTTTTCCTCCCCAAATCCCCATATTGCGACCTTTTTCAATCGGGATAGAATAGGTAAATCCAAATGTTGAACTTGCAGGTTTCACACCATATACTCTTGAATGGATTTCGTACAATGGTCTAACTTCTAAGCATCTAGATATACCACTGCTAACATAGTCATGAGTACACTATACCTCTTATAATTTAGCGCTTTTTGTAAAGATTTATGCTAATTGAATTTTGTATCCACAAATTGAATATCAATAGATATGAGACAATCAAACCATTTTTATCCTTTTTAAAATAGTGAACATAGCATCATGTGTATATGTATCAAGATATTTTAATGATAAAGACATAACCATTGTAATATTTCATGTCGTTTAAAATTGTGAAGAGGGCTAATCTTTCTAGAGAAAATTTTATGAAAAATATATTTAACATATTTTTTATACAACATTTTAGATTTTAAGATAAATACTTCTTCAAATAATGCATGGACACAATTTATACAACGAGTTCAAAGATAATTATTGATAAGATTGTGGCTGAAACAATCATGTGGTTAAGGTTTTTTTTTTACAAAGGCTTTGGGATGGCTTTCTTATTATTTTTAAAGCAAATTTTTAGTACAAAAAAGTTTTTAATTAAAAAATTTTTATACTAAAAAAGCTAGTTTAATATGATCTTGCATGATGACTAAAAAGAATATTGAAAATATGATTGATTTATTTAACAAATGGTTATATATTTCATATGAGTTTGTGGAGTGATAATATCAAAACAAATAATAGTGATGTATGCATCAAATGGTAGAAATACAAAACATAAAGTGACTTTTATGACTTTTTTAAGGAGTAATACTACAATATCATGGAGAGAAAATATATATTATTTTATTATTAAAATCTGTGATTGATGATATATAGAATTTAGAGATATCTCATCAAGTAAATATGATAATAAAATTGATAAAATTTATTACTAATATAAGCGATGGAAAACTCTGAAACTTTTTGGTGAGTAGTCTTCCAAAATATCAATTAACAAATACATCAAATATTATTGGTGGTTTAGGATTTGTTGAGACAATTATTCTTGCTATTTTACTTTTCAGATAGTGATCATATTTTTGTTTGGCCACTACATTCTCATTATTTTTCTAAAATTTCAATGATATTAAACTGCTTTTTGCAATAAGAATGATCAAGGCTTCGTTTGGGATGATTTTTTATAGTTTCATAAAGCAGAGTTTTAGTACAAAAAATTTAATTTTTTGTACTAAAACTCCATTTTAAGAAGCAATAAAAAAATAGTCCCAAACGAAACCTAAGTTACTTTCCCCAAAACTTTACAATCAACTTTATATAACGCTACAACTCTCCCAGACAGACCCTTAATCATCCAAATGTACTTTTCTGATAGATTTTGTAATGTTAGACAACATTTTCAATGATGGTGTTATTGACAGATGAATTTATTTTAAAAGTATTTTTATAAACTGAAATTATATCATTATATAAAATAATCTCCAAAAATACTCTAACCATCCTCATTATTTTATTGAAATAAATAGGTTGTTTAAACATTCACTTCTTCTAATTTTTTTAAGGGTGTTAATATATGACAAGACCACTTGTGGAGTCAAAAAGATTTTATAGTGGGGGCCTAAATAATTTATTTTTAATTCTATTTTTTTCATTTGAGCTTGGCTCCAACATTGAAAATTTTAAAATTTATTGTTCCATTTATTATTCTAAAAAGGAAAATATTACTTATAAGGTAATAAAACAACTTAAAAAGAAATATATTGTCCCCAAAAAAGATAAGCTTTTATAAGAGTAGAGAAATTCTGCATTAGTGAAAAGAAAAAATAGAAATATAGAAAAGAAGCTTTTACAAGAAGTTATTTTCAAGTTATATATATATATATATAAATTGTATGAATGAGTTAGGAAATTGTGGGAAAGACTTTTTAGTTCTTTATGGAATAATAAATAAATGTTGATGAGGTGGGAGCTGAAGCAGGTGATGGAAGTCAGGAGTGGGGATAAGGAGATAGCCATAAATAGGAATATGATAAGAAGATTTTTTTTAATTTTTGCAGGGGTCATATTCCCCCATAGGCCCCTGATTGAAAGATTAGTTGACTCGTTAACAAATATGTTGGGTTGGGTTTAATTTTTCCACCTGGTTGAAAGATCGAAATGAGTTCGGGTTAACCCACTAACCTAAACAAACCCATTTGACACTCTCCATTTGTCACATCTCACCTTGCACGCTCGCCCTTGCATGCTAGCTCACACTGGCTCATAAGCTTGCAATCGCTCGTGGCACTCAACTAAATTAGCAAGTTGAGTCGTGTCGAGTTAGGAACAAGTTGAATTTTTTAACTTATATGGACTAATGAGTTGAGTTTGAATCAGATGTGTTATGAGCAGGTCAATTTTAGATTTGACCAGAACCAAAACTAAAAAACCTATTTTGACATCATCATCATAATCATCAACAACAACAATATATGCCTTTATTCCACTATGTGGGGTCGGCTACATAAATCCTATTTCTCCATTGTGTCTTATTAAAGTCAAATTCTCTTTTAAATTTAATAAAGAAAGATCAATTCTAATATTTTCTAACCAAGTCATTTTAATTATACCTTACCTTTCTCAACATAAGTCAAATCTAATATCTCTACTTTCCTAACCAAATCATTAAAAGGTCACTATTTTATGTGACCAAACCATCTAAGGAGACTCTATCTAATCTTATCTTCCACTGACACTACTCTAACCTTTTCACGTATATGCTCATTTCGTATCCTATCTCTAAGGGTAAAGCCACTCATCCCCCTTAGAATCCCCATCTCTGCAACACTTAACTTAATATTATGCTTCTTTTTTATTGGCTAACATTTGACACCATAAAGTATTGTAGATCTCACCACCATCTTATAGAATTTTCCCTTAAGTTTAAGGGGGAGTTTTCTATCACACAAAAAGCCCGATGCATTCCACTACTTCAACCATCCAACTTGAATTCTGTTGATAATATCCCCATTTATTTCACCATCACTGTGAATAATAGATTCAAGATATCTAAAATGTATATTCTTGTTATTGACTTGATCACCCAAAGTCACAATCCCCTCACTGGGTCTATTACTACTAAAATTACACTCCCTATAATCAATTTTAGAGCTACTAAAGCAAAAATCTTTAGACTCTAAGGTTGACCTCCATAATTAAAGTTTATCTTCAACTCCCTCTCTACTCTTATCAACAAGAAAAATATCATCAGCACAAAGCATACACCAAGATACATCCTCTTGCAAATGTCTAGTGAGAACATCATTGACTAAAGAAAAAAGATATAGGCTTAAGGCTGATCCTTGATGTAATCCAATCGAAATAGAAAAATACTTGGTTAAACCACCTTGTGTTTGAACACAAGTAATAGCTCATACATGTTTTAATGATTTTAATATAAACGTTATTAACTCATTTTTCTTTTCAAGAACTCTCCATAGCACTTCTCCTAGAACTTTATCATATGCTTTCTCTAAACTAATAAATATCATATGTAGATCCTACTCATTCTCTCTATATTTCTCCATCAAACCTCTCAAAAAATTAATGACTTCTATAATAGACCTACCAGCATGAATCCAAATTGATTTTGAAAAACATTAGTATCATGCCGCAACCTACGCTCCATTACTCGCTCCCATAGTTTTAAGGTATGACACATTAATTTAATTCCTCTATAATTCACTCAATCTTGCACATCACCTTTATTCTTAAAAATAGGAATTAACACACTCATTCTCCACTCATCTGATATATTTTTACTAATTTATTTATAGTATTCTTCAACTTATAATTTTTAATTAAATATTCATTGGGTTTTCCACAAAATTCAAGCTATAGTTAATCTCCATTTATTTATTTAATTGTCATGGTCTCTTATTCTTTATTTTTAATTTAATAAAATGAAAAAAAAGAAAATATATTTTTAAAATAAAAAATAGCCATTTATTTATTTATTTTTTCAGATCAATTAATCCTAGGCAAAGTTTTCAAATGGAGCAGAGTTGGTAAACGTTTTAGGATTAGAAGCATTAAAAAAAATTTAAAAAGGAGCATTCAAGTGAACAAGAATCCCATTTTTTAAATAAAACACAGAGGGATGAGCATTTTGCATGGAAAACATGATGGGGCTCTGTGTTTCCATGCAAAATGCAAAGTTGCTTTGCATTTTCTATGAAAATGCGATAGTAGCTTGCATTTCTTCATGGCGGAACCCTCCACCCCTCGCCGTCATAGGCATGGTTACCCGTGACATGCATGTTCGGCTCGTGAAGCACCCAGCCAAAACTGGAAAAAGAAATATTTTTTTAATGCATTAGTTTTCCTATAAATACCAACAAATAAAGAACATAAGGCTTTGTTGTTCGAAGTTGAAGTTATGGTTGAATCTAATAAGGTTAGTTAATAGAATTTTTTTAGTTGTTTCAATGTTCAAGTAACGATTATTTTTAAAATTATAGAAATCCTAGCAATTTATTTTTATAAGTATAGGTGAAATATTGATGTATTATTCCACAACATAGTTGTATATTGATGAAATATTGTTGCAAATATTGTTGAATTTTCGATGTTGAGAGCCAATATTGTTGAAATATTGACGTTAAAAGTTTTGCCAATATTGTTGAAGGAAATAAATTTATTAGAATTGCAATATGTTTGTTTAAGATTATTGTGCAGTTATTTTCATATATTTCAATTTTTTGCACTCCCCACATGTATATTTATCAAAATAGTGCAATTAACTTGCTCATTGGAATAAGAGAAATAAGACTTTATGATCCATGTTTCTTACACGTCTTTATGCTCTATGCCAAATTTTTCAGCAAAAAAAATTTTGTTTTTGTTTTGGGAAATACAAAATGTGTATGTTAAGAAGAAATAACAGAGTATAGTTTACAATAATAATAAAAAAAAAACAAACTGAGTATATTTTACAATAAAACCATCGTGTTGTTCCATTAGACTTTAAAAATGACGTTGTAACATTTTGCCAACCCTTTAAGACATGTAATATTTGAATAAAAAAATTCTTTTAGATAAAGAGAGTGGTAGAGAGAGAGAGAGAGTAAGAGAGAGACAAAGAGTTAGATTAAAATATTCTTCGGGCTTAATACTAAACTATCTGTAGTTCAGTTAATGAAAATATAGTATTGAAATATATTAATATGAAATATAGTAATAAATAAAAATAAATATTTAGAGAATAGAAAAATTAATATAAGTAAAATTTATTAAATTAATTAAGTGTTTATATAGGTATTTATTATTTAAATAAAATTAATATTAGTAAGTAAATTAATTTATATAGAAAAAATTGAAGTAGAAAAGGAATTATAACTTAATTTATATAGAAAAAATGTTTAGAGATATTTAATACATAAAAATAGATAGTGAAATAAATAATTATAAATGATTAAGATTTAATATTATTTGAAAATTAAGTAGATAATACAAAATTAAGTAATAATGAAAACCATTTTGATTAATTAGTAATATTTGAAAGCATATTATTTAAATAAGTACATTAAATATTTATATAAATATACATATATTTAATTTATTTAGAAGTTCAATAAATTTACACCATTTAAGATAAATTTAATTTAAATTAAATTACATAGGATTTAATATTTATATTA